>NW_018020642.1:302136-592340 GCF_002006095.1 Pseudomyrmex gracilis
GGGGGGGGGTCAATAACCTCGGTCGCGCGACTGCGGTGGAGTCACTGACCTCGGTCGCGCGACCGCGGCGGTGTTACTGACTTCGGTCACGTGATTACATATATACATATATGCGTATGTATGTGTATTATATATAGATATAGAATATTACATATAATATATATAATATTCTCTTTTTTATCCTTTTTCCTGTTACGTAACTTTAGTTACGTGTTGGTTTTCCACTTCTCTCTTTCACTATTTTTTGAGTTTGATTTTCATGCGTTATTTCTGACATTTCTCATATGTGTATTATATGGTTTATAAGACGTATATACTATCTGTCATCGCGGTGACAGATTATGTTCACTGACAACACGTTAAATAAAAATAACAATAGCGTGCGCGTAGCGCGCGCCTGTGTTGTGCTAGTGTTCTAAATAACAGGTTCTTTTTTTTGACGTGTTTTGTTTTGCTTCCTCGCCGATTTAAAAAAATCACATTTTTCTCCATTTACATCACTTATTTATTCCGATACAGGTCAAATCTCTCAATGCGAGATAAAAAAACGTTCTCTCATCGCGTCATCGCGTTATCGCGAGGTATTTTTCTTCGCTGACCTTTTGACTTCGATATTGCTGGACACATTGCCAGACGAGAGAGATCCGGGGGAAAACACTGTCCTCTAATGGAAACGAGGTTTCCCGCCACTTCTTCTCTTTTCTCGGAGTAAGACGGAAAACCTACGATATACGTGTCTCGGCGCGACATCGATATGTTTATATATATATATATATATATATATATATTACGTACGTATATTACGTACGAGACACAATATATTGTGTACGTGTTCACCGTGTATCGGATTCATCGGAAAATCGGGAAATAAAATCGCGGATTTTACTCGCTCGCATTCTTTTCTCGTGTATTTTTCAACGCAAAAGAAATTAAAACATAAAGTTGAGAGCTTTGCGTTGCGGTCGGGTCATAATTGCGTAAAAAGAGCCAATTAATTAATTTGAAAACATGTTGCAAAACAAACAGTTCATTCCCTCTCGCGCGTAAGTAATTGTTTTCGCGCGTGTAACGATGGCGGGGAGGGGCTATAAAAAGCTTTCACCGCGCTTTCACGTCGAAACTTTATTATAATATCTTCGATAGAAGAGATAGATAGATAGATAGATAGATAGATAGATAGATAGATAGATAGATAGATAGAGAGAGAGAGAATGCGCAGTTTTATGTACTTAATTATACGGCGAAATCGATTTGCATTTGTGAGAGAGATCGATGTGCTTTTTTATCGAATTTAATTTCTGGGACGCGCGGACAAGATTTACGTGGGAAAAAAATCTTATTTGAAGAAGTTCACGAAGAGAGACAGGAGCGAGAATAATTCTACTCTCCTTTCTAAGCGCATTTCGCTTACGTATAATATGTTATTTACAACGTAACACCACCATCGTTTCATTTTGCTCGCGTAAGCACGCGACTTGGGAGCTCAGCAATCTTGCGAAAATTCTCGCGCGGTTGCCATGCAATTTCTATTAACGGATTTATCGGTGCATTATCCGCGCGCGACGCGGAGAGAGGAGAGAGCGGTTCCCGCAATGGCGGTCTCGGAAAAGGGGATTCACGCTGCGTATCGAAAGGCGGCGGTAATAGAGGCAAAACAGAGGTACTTACTTTCTTCATGCTGCTCGTCTATAAACTCGTTTGCGCGCGAGGATCGGATCATCGGGACAAATCAGCCGTTGAGAACGCGAGAGCGCCGTATCTTAAACGTGCGAAAGACAATACCTTCTTCCCGGAGCGGGAGTAGGAAGTAAACCGGGAGGTTCGCAGTAGCGAAAGCTTCTAGCGGAGTTAGCTTCCACATTTTGCGGGCCCGTGACGCAAACTACAAGAGAAAAAAGAGACAGAGAGAGAGAGAGAGAGAGAGAGAGAGAGAGAGAAGCGCACGTCTTGTTGATGTTGAGCCAACAGACATACAGTTCCGGACTCAAGTTTCGAGAGAAAATAATGTAATTGCGGGAAACACACGCTGCGGGTTTTTCTTTCCAGTCAGAGATGCGTTCGATGGCTTAATTGAAAAAAAAGAAAAGAAAAAAAAATACTGTACGCAAAATATTATCCTTTAATTAAAAGTCTGATGACACAAACCTCGGTCTTCTCACAATCCGGTGTGGAATTATTATAAGAGCCCGATTCTCTTTTTCTCCGCGACGACGATTAATTAAATTGTGATTTATGTCTATCAACGTTAATACGCGCGCGTAGCTAACATTAATTAGCTATATAGCCGCTCGTCGGCTGTGTGTATAAATATAATTAGTCAGCAACTCGTGTAACACAACAACGACTTGAAGCGCGCTTCATTGACATTGTATCGCCATCGGCAATTAACGCGCCTCAATCTGTGGATACAACGCCGCCCGCCCGCCCGCCCTCGGTCTCGTGATTAATCGGTCACGAACGTTGCCGGTGTTGCCTCGTCAGATTGCATTAATAAGAGCAGCGCACGTAATGTTCCTTCCGAGAGTCCACTCCAAACCGAACAGCCTGCATTTGCGCGCAACAATAATGGATTATTAAATTTAATTGCGTACTTGCAACGTGCACACACAAAAAAAGAACGTAAAAAAAAAAAAAAAAAACACGCACAGGAGATGTCGAAGAGAAGAAATTGTTGAACACACAAAAGTTTTTCCGCGCGGAGAAAACTCGTTTGCAAGCTGATGCCGAGTTACGATATAAGTTTCGTTCTGTCTCTCTCTCTTTCTCTCTTTCTCTCTCTAAAAGTCAAGGACTCGGAGATTATTTAGATACCTGGACCGAATTGCCCTATCGATTTGACATAGAACGATACTCGCGATCACGCAATCCTCCAATATGAGCCGGTAACGACCGCTATTTGCGAGCGTGGCAAAGCGCGAAAATATCGCTCTCGCGCGCGCGAGAAACTCGCCTCGAGGTTTCTTCCACCGTGCGGCGAGAAAAACACGCGGATTTGTTTTATTCGCAAAATGTCAATAAATTCCGGTCGGTTTTGTTTTGGAGAAGGAGAAGACGAAGGCAAACGAGCGATGCGGGCGAGCGACTTTTTGCAGAACGAGGTGTCTTGGGCGCGAAGGCGACGCCCCGGTTTTAACCGCGAGTTATTCCCGTACCAAGCCGTTTGTTAATTCATGCGAGGATACTTCGTCGCAACTCTTATTCGCTCCGCCGGCGAATAATCGCTAAGCAAATTACTCACGCCTCTGATGAAAGAGAGACGACGACGACGACGACGAACGCGTTCGATTAGCGTTGCCGACCTTATCGGGTACCTGAGTCCTCACATAGGCGCGCGGTGTCAGTTCAGGTGTGTTGTTGTCTTCACACACACACACACACACATAGACACACCTCACACCCTATTTCCCGATCTAGCCACAAACACATGCGTGTTCGTCTTATTCGCGCGCCCGCTCAATCGTCCCCTTCCTCCTCCTCTCATCCTGGGCCCGTCACCCCTTAACAAGGTTTTACAAGCACGCTCTCGCGAGCCCTTTGCGATTCCGAGCGTTTCTCAGCTGCGCGCGAATATTTATGGAAAATTTAATTCACGCGCGCGTCTCGCGCGGAAAGCCATTTATGTTTTTAGCACGTCAGACCTGTTTATATCGGATATTCTTCCACCCTCCCTCCTTCCATACCCCCCCCGTCGCTGTACAAGTCTCCTCTTTGACCATCGAATACTTTTATTGGCTACGGGCTTTTTGTAGCGAACATCAGGCGTAATGGACGACGCGCGCGCGTTTTATTTCAACGGGAAGGTGGAAAAGATAGAAGTGAAATCGCGAATTATAAATCGCACAATGGAAATTATTAACCGCGCGCGTCTAAATAATAAACAACGACTGTCTCGCGCTCTACGAACGCGAGTACGTTCTTCGTGTACTTCTTGACGCTCCACTTTAAGTTCTCCATTATGCTCCGAAGTCGAATCGACCTCATTTTATTCCATCGTTCTATTCAGCCGATGCGACCGACGCGCTTCTCTCCGTGTAAATAGCACAAACGCGCTGAATCCTTGCTCTCCCTGCACCTCGTTGCCGATAGAGAATTTATTCGATCGCTTTCTCTTTCTCTCTCTCTCTCTTTCTCTCTTTCGCCGTGAGAAGCGCGGTGCTCTCTGATAAACGGAGAAACGAACCGACGACGTCGTTGAAAAATCAGACGACTAATTAAGTAATGTCGGCGCTCTCTCTCCCGTTATCCTGATCCGTTTTCGCAAGCGTCTCTTAACCGAGCACACAGCTTTTGCTTGCGACTCGATCTTGTGACACCATCGCGAGAACGCCTCTCTCTTTCTCTCTCTCTCTCTCTCTCTCTCTCTCTCTCTCTCTTTCTTTCTCTGTATTATTTTTTTCTACTGTTATTACAAATGAAAATCTAAAGCAAACGTTCTAATGACCGGACATTTATTGAAGAAATATTTTTATGTGTCTGATAATTATTTCTTTAGTAAATACGGCACGTTTGTCTCTTATCTCTCTCTCTCTCTCTCTCCGCCTGTTCTCTCTTCAATTTGTAATTAATTAAGAGGAAGAGTTTGCGTGCGTTTGTTTCGAGAACATCGTGACACACGGGACGCGTTTACGGTTTATGACACTGCTTTCGCACACACCGGAACGGAACCGGAGTTGTAACTCGTCGAGTTGCTTTCTCTCTCTCTCTCTCTCTCTCTCTCTCTCTCTCTCTCTCTCTCTTTCGGTATCGAACTTTTAATCCCGCGGGAACCGCTGGTTTGTTGGCCAATCGTTCTCGTCACGTATGGACGTGACGTTTCCACCGTGTGCGTCGCGCTCGCGACGCGAAGTTTCCTTGTTCCTCCCTCGCGCGCGGACCTCGGCGGATTTCATGTAAAAGTCCGATCCCGACGTGATTTTCAACGGGTATCCGGTCGGAAATCGGAGAGCGAACGGAATATGATATGCACGTTTGTCTGTTTCAGTCGCTATCTCTCCGACTGCTATCGAATTTTCGATCGCACGCGATATAATATGTCGCTCGAGACGTGTGTAACGATAACGCGCGTATTCCGTGATTATTTCGAGACATTTCGCGCGTATAAGGTCATTGAAACTACACCACGATTTGAACCAGCAAAGTACACACACTTTGTAACGTTTCTCTGTATTTTGTTACTGTATGTCACGAAATAAAAAACCCCTGAATTGTGTGAAATTTACTTGGTAATATTTTGAAATTATTTAACTCTGTTGAAGTTAAATAATTTCATACAAAATTGTATGAATTTAACATATTCCCGTTAAAAAATTCAAATAAGAACGTAAATCTACTAATAAAAGTTATATGTTATAAATCGTCAAATTTAATTGACGTTGAAGTAAAATAATTCTAATGAAAACTGAATTTATATACGGGTTTAGGATTTTATTTCGTTGAAATAGAAAAAAACATAGAGGATATTTTTCACAATCTCTCTGTCAACTATTCTCATCGCGGCATTCCGTAGAATCCAGCACACGCGGATTACGTCAAGTTTTTCGCGCGCAAGTTAAGTGTCCCGCTTTTTGCGTATAATCATATGGCGGGGGTGTAGCTTCACGCACACACACACACGTACGTATAATATAGGTGTGTGTGTGTGAAGTTACGGAATACATCGAATTCCAGAAAAATGAGGCAGAAAGAAAAATGAACGCGAGAGAAAGGAATAAAGACAACGCACGAACGGGGGCAACGGGGTTAGAGATAGGGGTTGCGACGAGTCGCGCGCGACGCGAGGCACGAGGGTGTTAACTGTCCTTTGAGTCTCGAAGCATCTCATCCGTGCAACGTCTCACTCGGTCCGTGTATATATGGTCGAGCTGCGATGGCGAGCTGCATGGTTGGCTGCCTCGTAAAAAGGCATTTTCGCAGCTCCACTTGCGCCCAAAATGGCGGACAACATCGGCTCCGTGTAAACGACATACCTGATTACCCATAGTGATCAGTGAGCCGAGCGTATCCCCCTCGGTATGCTTCGGTAAGTCGTTAAGAACGCACCTCGTTGGGCTCCAATCTCCGTATCAACACCGTCGCTTGTCCACTCTTCCGTGGCGTATAATCGCCTGTATTATTAGCGAGAGAGGAAGAGATAGAGACGGTGGCGGCCCTTGCGAAGGCAAACCCTCGCGCGTCTCTCTAAATACCCGATCGTCGTTGTCGCAAGCAGGTTGGAAAACGCGTTGTTGACGTTGTTATTAAGCGCATCGTGATACAGAGCGGGTGTAAAACGCGCATTACCGAGAGAACACCGTTTCTCTCATCGACATTTACTTAATTAAATTGTCCTTATTCTCGTCCCGTATCGCTTGCGGAAACAAACCGAGACAACGGAAATTAATCAAAGACTAATCCCGCGCGTCAAAGACAAACTCTCGGCCGTTAAAACAGTCGGAAATGTCAATATTGTAAAGCGTAATCGTCACATAGCGAGCTAATATTTTGCTTCTTATATTTTTTTTTACATAATTTTAGCATAACCGCTCTTTTAATTTTAATAAGACGTTGGGCGTATCATGTGTCTCGCTCGCAGTTCAGTTTGACATTTTCTACGCGGATTAATGATCGCGTTTCTAATTTTATCTAGATAATTAAATGTAAATATTTCTTACTCTGACGCAATCCCACATGTATGCAAATTTGCTCGAAATGTATAAATGTAAATGCACCGGGAGATTCATCAAAATACACTTACAAAGGTAACGCGAGCGCTCTAGTAAATTTTATAAATGTAACGTTAATTATTTAATCGTCAGCAATATTTGCGCATACACACGCGCGCGGGAAGAGACATTAATATTTATAACGTATTATGTATATATATATATATTCCGCACACACACACATATATATATTGTAATTTGATGTTAAAATGACATTTCGGAGCATGTACCTGGATATCTGGAGCAGAGTCATAAAAGATTCAGCCGAAACGAAAACCACAAACGTCGTACCGCAAATTGAATAGGGGAGGATGTTTATTTCTTGTTAAAAGAGTCCGTAAACTATACCCGTCTCAGTGAGCGGACATGCATCATCGGATGCATTAAAAAAAAAAAAGAAAAAAAAATATATATATATACATAACCAAGTATTTTTACATGTAAAGTTAGAAATTGATATTTGAAGAACGTCGCTAACGTCTCGTCAGTGTTATCTTATTTCGTTCTTTTTATTTATTTATATCTTTCATTTTGTATAAGGATACTCGAGTGTATTTTATTTATTATTATATCTTAAAAAATATTTATAAAACCGAGAGAGAATTGTTACGTCTAACGTTTGCAGATCCATTAATCATTTCTCCGGACAAATGTGTCCGGTCATTTTGGGAGACAGTTTTACCTTACGAGATAATAGAAATCGTCGGGGATTCACCGTGTGGGGCAACGCACGCGTGTCTGCGGGCAACTGATTTCCCGAGATCACCCTGATTCACGTCATTCTTGGTCGCGGTCCACGTCGCGCGACGATATCGACGACATGCCTAGCGCACTTAATTAATGATGCTCGACGCCGCGCGAATCGTCGACATAATAACTCGTCGACGCGACTTCCGACCCTCCCGCCCTCCGGTCGCGTCGGCGAAATGTCATAAAGTTCAGGCACCTGTATTGTCCTGTCCCGATCCATCTCCCAATTTCCATTACCGCCGACATCGAGACATTCCCGGTAACATTTCCCAACGATTTATCGCCTATCTCCTATCTCTCTCCATCTCTCTTTCTCCCTCTCTCTTCTTCCTCCCTCGGATAAGCTCTGCGCCGTTTCTAGTTTCCCAAAGATAATCCCGTGCTCGATGCAAACTCCGCGCAAACACACGGCGTTGTAACACTAGTGACGTAGTCGCATTTCGAAACTACGACGCGCGACCTCGTCGCCGTTGTGCTAACAAGACAAACTAACAAAAAAGAAAAAAAAATTACCGCTTTCCCACACAACTGTGTTACAACACGTTCGCGCTTTGTCGCTCAAAAAGTCCGGGCGGTATGCAAGTCTTGCGCACGAAAATACGCAAAGAGTTGCATCAGATCTTGGCAAATATTTACAAAGAGAGAGAGAGAGAGAAAAAAAATGCGTGGGTGTGCACGTTTTTTGAACGGAAGTGAACCGCATATTTCCTAAAAACAACGAAAAAATATCTGGAAACGCAATTTTGAGTTCGCGAAGCATCGAGCATCGAGGCAAATGGAAGAAACCGCTTCGATTTCGTTTTTCGTCGATGCTTTATTTATTTTATTTTTCTTTTTTTTTTGTGACGCTTTTGCATTATTTGTCGAGAATATTCCGAGATTTCAAATGACGCTTACTCTGCGAGAACGAAAAAGCGGTCTCGGAAAACAGAATGACGCTCGCGCGCGAGAGATATACGTTCCCCATCTTCTCTCGTACAACATGTGTCGCGCGCGGGCGAGAATACAAATATCGAGAATACAAATTGCGGGAGGTAATAACTGGCAGCGTGGCATCCGCACGCTCTTCTTCTCTCATTCTGTGTTTCGCGCACGCATCATTCCATTTCTTTCGCGAAACGTCAAATGTAATCAATAGATCGCGGATGCGCGCGGGAAAATAAAGTCAAATCCGAGAGAGAAGCGCGCGCAAAGTGCACGTGTGTCGTTCAAGAATGAACGGTGACGCTCGAAGTTACACTTGGCGTCGTATTGTCGTAATTTTCGCGAATTATTTGATCTGATCGAAACTCGAAGAGACAAACGCGCGACCTTTGATCCAAAAGTCGAAATTCTTCAAAGAGCACTTGCTCGGACTCGTTGATTCAGAGAGTAAAAATAAAACGAAAATGGCCGTAAAACGATACGAGGAGTCAAAAGTGGAGAAAGGCAGATTAAAAAATAATTAAACAATAGTTTCCGAAAACGTTTCAGAAACTATATCTTAGCCTCCAGTCGTTGTAAGAAAAATAAAAAGCGAACTGTAAATATCGTCAAGATTGAAGAGATGAAGGCAAAATAGAGAAATATTTACATGTTTTTGTATTTATATGTAAAGAAAGAAAGAGAGAGAGAGAGAGAGAGAGAGAAAATTCAAAAAAATGTCAATGTTCACATAAAAATTGGGGTCAATACCCAGACGCAGCAGAACGCAAGGCCAATCGATAATCGAATAAATGAAATTGAAATACACCGACATAATCAACTTCCAACTGACCGAAGTCGATCGGCGAAGTTTTTTCACGAGCCATAAGAACCAACAAAACTCAATTAGTTAAATTAATTAAAGACACTACTGCAAATGGTGTTCAATAAATATTTCGTAGATTGTTAAAGATGGAGCTCTTGGGAGGAGAATTGGCTTAGAAATAAATAAAGCTCTCCGCACGTTGTTCTCGAAGGAAAGCGGCGTGGGAGGTGGCGATGGGAGGAAAATCGGAACGAGCAAGCGACGAATATAGGTCGCGCACGAAAATAAGTAGAATCCATGATTTCTGGCAGCGGCATTAGCGCCATTTTCACGGGGGCACGAGAACGGAGACGAGAGTCGCGATATGAAAGAAGAATATACACAAATGGATAAAGCGCACGCCACTCTCTCTCTCTCTCTCTCTCTCTTTCCTCTCTCAAGAAGCTTCGAGATATTACGTTGCTCGAAGCTATGAATAATTTCCACGGCCGACGACAGAGTCTCGGCGGTATCCGTTGCTTACACTTCGCGGAGCAAGTGCCGCTCGTCTCTCACTCGGCAATTTTACGATGACTTCCCAAAAAGCGCGCGCTTTATCGTAGCTCTTTCTCTTTCTCTTCCTTTCTCTCTCTCTCTCTCTGGCAAAAGGTGCAGCGCGCGTGAATTGGCCTTGTTTAAAGGTCACTCGATATTACCACCCACTCGATATTAACACTCGTAAATTTGCTCACGGTGTTTTGATGCAATTACATCTTCGAAATATAAATGCAAATACACATGCAAAAACACACAATGTGTATATAATAATTAAAGAGCAACAATATGCACTTAAAAACAGAAAAAAAATATAATTAAATTCGGGTTTCGCGAGTGTAAAATTTAAACGCTTTGTTGTGGCGCTCCTTTATAATGTCGGCCTCCATTAGAGAATGTCAACAATTTATACGTTTGCAGTAACAATTACTGGTATTATAAAAATACTTTGTGAACAAAATTTTCGCTGTGAAAATAAAAAATAAAAAAACATCGGCGAGTATTTTTTTTTTTTTTTTTTTTTACCGAGTTATTACGTACGAGCGAAAAATAAAAATGTACACAACGTACAATACTCTGTTTTTTTCATGAGTTTGCGGTAATTAAAAACATATCAAAAATTGTGCGTACGGATACGCGCGTTTTAAGTCGCGTTTACTTTTTCCGCGCTATGTTTAATTTCGCACACAGCGCTCTCGCTCATTTTCTCTAAATACGTAATCCGTCACGGCCCCTTCCCCCATCGTTTAGTTTCCATTACATTTGCTTCGCGAAGAAAAGATCGAGTTTATAAACCGAGTTGATGAAGAACGACAACATTTCCACATTTTCAAGTGGCGCGAGGGAGAAACGGGGAAGACAGGAGGGTTTTAACCGATTGTGTTTTGTTTAAACGGAATCGATGACTCTCTTTGTTTGCCAAATGAAACTTTCAGCTCGTTGAACTCTTTCGCCGAAGCAAACGGAAACTTCTCCCGCGCTTTACGCTAATGATCTTTTCAATTTGGCCCCTCTGTTTCACTCCACATCTGTGTGTGTGAGAAATTGATTGTACGATTTTGCGAGAGCGAGGCAAAAAGAAACACTCGTCGAAGAGTTCTTCGAATATAAATTGTTTCTTTTTTTTTTATATGTATCACATTTAATATTTCACTAATCGCTCTCTCTCTCTCTCTTCTAAGAGAGAAAAAGCACGCGCAAGAGAAAAACAGAAGCACGCAGAGCATCCGGTAAAGCATCCAAGATGCATGAATAGTTCGTCTAATAACTAGAGCAGGAAGCGAAGCTGCTGCATTATTTATCGTCACTTTATTCGCCCATTCGACTCCGAGGCATCTCCGCGCGTCGATTCCTTCTTCGTTTCATTCTCGGAGAGACGTTTTTAAATTCGCCTCTCACATTCCGTTGTCTCTATCTCTCTCTGTTCGCACAAATGTAAATGTTTAAGCGGCCGGACAAGTACCCGGCCGGAAAATTTATTGAAGAAACAATTACGGACAAAGCGTTTTCACGTGTGAAGTTTGAAACTGATAATCAAGAGGCACACGTGCCTCTTATACGCGAAAATCATGCAATTGAAAAGTGAGGAAAATTTCATGGGGCACTATCTCAAGAACGACTGAAGAGAGAAAAAATAACACGTGTTTTTAAAAACGTGACCAAAGTCACGTGTTGTTTTTCTTCGTGTCACATAACTTTACTTGAGCCACGTTTTTAAAGTCACGTGACTATAATCACGTGTTGTTTTACCGCTCTTCCTCGTCACGTGACTCTACTTTAGTCACGTTTTTAAAGTCACGTGACTCTAGTCACGTGTTGTTTTTCCACTCCTCCCTCTCTTTATTGTAATACCACGCGATAAAAAATACTCAAAGCGTCGAGAATCGTTGCGTCTATCACGTATTCAAGAATTATTTTTCTAATAAATGTTAGATCACATTTTTGGTCACGTGGTCGTCGAAGAAACATTTATTTTGAACGTGCGCAGTAGACAAAAAATGTACAATTAAACGTCGCAGTAAAGTTGTAAATACTTCTCATGATTGCCGTATTTATCTGTTAATGCGACGTTCGATCTATTGGGATATCGAGAACGATGGTAAATCTCGCGTACGCTCCGGCGAAGTGGCGCGCGAAAACGATAAAGATTGCGCGGGCGAAACGGCGCGCGGTAACGAGAGAGAGAGAAAAAGAGAGTGAGTTGAATCTGCGGTAACGAAGCGCACACTATAAACGGGGTAGATCGATAGTTGGCGGAGCCCTTTCATCTCATATCCGCACGCTCTCTGTGTGTTTCGTCGCGCTCTAGCGGGGAAAGTTTCGAGAGAAAACGCGCGCGTTTATATAGGTCGCATATTTTGCGGGACGACGCGGAATCGCACCTCCGAGATGAAAACTCGGTGCGCGCAGCAGCATTCGCCGCGGTCCCCGCGGGATAACGAGGAATGTGGGACACGGAACGAGGAAGTAACAATAAAGATATCCACGGGGCCACGTTTGTTGAGACACAGAGAGAAAGAGAGAGAGAGAGAGAGAGAGAGAGATCGAGAGACAATCGGCTCTTGGAATCGTCGGGGAGAAACGCACGATTATCAACCGGCGACTCCAACGTGCGCATCCAACATGGATGGATAGATGGACACACGCGACGTGTAATCCGTTAAGATTATTCGCATCTAATGCCGGATCGTCGTTCACGAATCGAACATTGTAACATCCGACAAATCCGTGATGTGTTTGTGTATGTGTGTGTGTGTGTATCGCTCGAAGGATTTACGCAGAGTTTGCATCGATAAACAATCAGACATCGCGCTTTACGCCGATTTCGGCATAGTTGCAAGTAATTTCCGCGTAATCTCAACAACAATGAATATTGACGCCGAGTCAAATAGAATTTCCGTCCCGGTCATCGAAGCAATCGGAGGAGGAAAATGCATGACAAGCTCGAGCTAATTTGTATCTCACCCGATGAGACACCTAAGGGCTAAATATACTTGAATAGAGAAGATTCTATTTATACAACGGTGTAAGAACAAATCTGCTCTCTCTTTCTCTCTCTCTCTCTCTCTCGCTTATTGATTAGAGAGGGAAAACTCTAAAATTAGGTATCCTTGCGCGAGACCGATTTTAGCGGCGCGAATCTGTGCGAAATTGCGATGGAAAAGTGATAACAAAAGAGACATTACGTATGTGTGTGTGTGTGTGTATGTGTGTGTGTGTACACGCACTAAAAATATATACAATTACATTTTATTTTCGCACAAATTGAATACACGAAATTTTTTCATAGAAAGAGAAAATAAAATGTTGTTAAAATAAAAATGAAAAAAAAAGTTACTACATACACACAGAGATCTGTTTTTAAAGGACCGTTCTTTATTTCGGGTTTGACACACGCTCTTGCTTTTATTTATGTATATAAATGTCAAAAATACTAAATGTCCCAAATGCCTCGCATTGACGGATGGAACAACCGTGGTGACACGTGGAAAGCCATTTTCGGGTCAAGGTTCGTACGGTTGATTGTATTGAAGCACACGACAACGGATCGGGGAGATTGCAAAGGCGAAAGTTTCACGCGCGATACGTTTACAACTGCACAACGGATGCAGCAACGTTCTATAGCGGACTAACCAATACCAAATGTATAGGTTCTCTCTCTCTCTCTCTTTCTCTCTCGAATACGCCGATAAAGGAAGACTTTTGATATTGATGGCCATTACCGTGTTTACAACTGTTCCCGTGTATCACAGCTCGATAACGTGTGATAAGAGCTGCCGGGAAGTTGCCAATTTTGTACTTGGTAGATAAATACGAACTCTTAATTGCGACACCGATAAGTCCCAGAGAAAGTTTTTTTTTTCACAACAAATAAACCTGGAACATTTATCTCCAGTTTTTTTTGCTGCGAGTAAGTGTTCCAATGATATCGGACAAGTACCAGTGGCTGATTTTTTTATTAAAAGAAATAAAAATAATAATTTATTAAAGAAATAACCAAGTGTGTAAATATCTGCGAAAAATTAGAAGCTGATATTTAAAATTACACGACACAAAGTGTACACAAAACACCGAAAGTAATATTTAAAAAATACGTTACGAAATTACAGAATACCGAAAAGGTGTTGCGTTTGATATTCGCGCGAGCGCGCGCGATTATATTCAAATAATTATTTCTCCTCTTCTTATTTCCGTTCCGGCAGAATAGAATATTGTGGAAGAAGCCTGTGTGTTTACGAGATAGTCGACGTTTATTTCGCGCGAATATGCGATGAAACGTGTTTTGCAAAACAGAAAAAGATTGCGCTTTATAGCCACTGCCGTATAAAATTTATCGATCGTGGGAACGTGGGCTCTACGCCCCACAATACAGACTCACGGCCGTTCATACAGGGATAGTATGAGAAAATAGGAAATGCCAGAGATCGGTCACGTGTTTTGTTCTGCGTCGTGGAAACGTCGCGGCGCGACGATAACCCGCACGATGTTGTCACTCAAGAGGAAATCGAATTCCAAGATTTATACGTGATATCCCCGGCGGGTCGACAAGGTTTATTATTTGTGTGCGCTGTAGCGATCAGTAGCGAAGTACGATAAACATTTTCGTCGTCGCTCAAAGCAGATTACTTCCGGGTTATTCCGTGAACGTGGTATATGCAACCTGATCTCACAAAGCAAAGACGCGACGTTGCGCCGCTGCTCCTCGTCTCTTCGATCGTGAAAAGACGTGCGCGAACACAAAACTCTCGATACTTTTGTCTTGGTAAAGAAAAAAAAACGAGAAAAACAAGGAAAACGAACTGGATAACTTTTAAAATGAGATAATTACGCGGCTTAAGACTCTCTTTCCGAGAGTTATTTCCGGAGAAGATCCAAGATCTGCCGCTAACGAACTGAATCATTAAGGGAAACATTACTGTTTAAATGATATTGTCTTCGTTCTGAGAAGCAAAAATTGCGCTCATAAAGTGTTTAGTATGGAGAAGCAGTTGAGAGCGGTAATACTTTACGACTCCTTCCGACTGTTAAGAGAGAAATGTATATAAAAGTTTACGGCATGTAACGATTGCAATGCAAAACAAAAGAAAAACAAAAAATTACTACGTGTACAAATTTAATTTTACCGGTTCACATCTGCCTCATGAAGCGATCCCGTACAATTGTGTAATATAAATTAAGCAAATAAATTAAAATTACCGTTCTGTTTTTTTGCAGCAAATATTCTCCTTCGTTTAAAAAAATAATAAAAATAAAACGTATAATAAAAATTTATATGTGAAAAATAAAAATTTATACTTGAAATGAATACGGAAATTTTCACTTTTTGTATATATTATTTTTCTATACACGCGTATCAAATAATAGCGCCAATTTGTTTAAAAAGGTCAATTAGTGCGCTGTCCGTATTATACTCGATGTATATAATGCAGCTCTAATGTCATTTTTTTTATTAATTTTTCATGTTTTTTGCCAACCAACAAGGTTGTAAATATTTCCAGCGAAATGCGCGAGAAACACAGTAGTTTCGCGAAGCGGAGAAAATTGTATTACCAAATTACCAGAGAGAGAGAGAGAGAGAGAGAGAAAGAGAGAGAGAGAGAGAGAGAGAACATAATTCAACGTGTACAAACAATTTTGTTAATCAATGTTTCCCGATATATTACCAATTAATACGCGATTGAATTACATGACAATAAAGCGCTTTCTCTCGGTGTGTTGCCATAGGGAAACCATAGAAAATAAAATGTCACGCTGTTGTGTGTAACGAAGTAGAGAGCAAGATCTGGCGCGGTACGCGATTGTGGCAAATCGCGCGTCGTCGTTTATCGGAAATATTCCTCTTAAAATATGCTCTTGTCGATCTGTGGTACGTGCGAATCCTTAAAATATCCTTTCGTCGTTCCGGCAATGTGATCCTTAAAGTACGCCGGCAATTTTCAGAACGTTTCTAACTCAGGCTGCGCGAAAAGGGGGTCGGAATCGCGCATCGGGTTATTCTAAGCTGTGCGCTCCCGTAAACCAGTCATGCAATTAAAAACTGTTCATCCGGCAAAAATGCAGTTCTCGGTAGATGGAGAAAAAGAGAAGTTATAACGGGCGGCGCGCTACCACCGCTCGTCGAGCGTAAGTTCAACCGTACGCGATTACCCCCGCGCGAGCGTGCGAGAGGAATGGAAGGGTGAGGGTGCGACAGAGGAAGAGAGAAAGAGAGAGATGGTAAGCTTTCTCTCTCCGAAGGCGCGAGAAACGAGCGTCGGAACTCTCGAGGCGTGAAACGCGCGGAAGTAGTCATCGATGTGCACCGGAAACGCGCCGCGCTGCGTTAGGCACCGCGGCGTTGCGAAAAAGAACCCCATCGCGCGCGCGGGGCAGCCGCCGAGAAGGGTCGAGCGGTCACCACGGCGAATGGAAACAAGAAGAAAGAGAGGAGGAGAACGAGGCGAGGAGAAAACGGGGGGTGGAGGCGAGAAAGAAGAGTAATGCCGCACCGGGGGCAGTTGCGTCGCGGAAGATAGCCGGGGCGGGCGGCGGAGAAGGGCGGAAGATAAAAGGATAGCAAAGAAGAGACGACCGACGTATCTCCCGACACGACGGGAAAGGGGGAAACGCGTACATCGCGGAATCGGGGTGGTAGTGTGGCACCGACGCCGACGTCGAGGTTGGGGTGGACGTACCGCAGGAGAGGGGCGCCATTATATTTGCGCAGGGCCGTCCGATAGGGCGCAGTATCGTCCCGACCGCTGTCGCGTGCACATGTCGTTTGGTGCGTCTGGACGTGTAAAACGCGCGTAAAACCGTCGCCGTCGCCACCTCCCTCACCCCCCCTTCAGCGTTCACGTCCGTGAGGGATTTGAGATTCACGCAGAATCACGACGCGCGTCCACCTTCGCGTCTCCGTCTCCGTCTACTTATCTGTCTTTCCCTCGGCCTTGCCGTCTTCCTCGTACTCTGCTTATACTACTTGTTCCCCGTCGTTGCGCCTCGTATGTAACCGCAAGCAGCATAAACAACAACACACAGAGAACGCGAGTCTGTCTACGCACGAGGATCGGTGGAAAGTGCGTGCTGCGACAAAAGTGAGTAGACTAAGTGGTTGTTTAACGTGGAGAGATATAAAAAAAAAAAAACCAAAAGAAAAAAAAAACAAAAAAGGATCGGAGAGAAAAAAATATGGCGGGAGGGAGCTGAAAGGAGCTCGCGCCCGCCCTTTTCTCCCTTCATTTTCGCTTGCACACCATCACGGGACGGTCCTGTTCCGCGAGAACCCTCCGCTCTCCTTTTTCACTTGAGTGGATTTCCGAGTGTGTTTTTTTACACACGCGCGTACACGCACGCACACACACACACGCACGCACTTACACGTACGTTGCGCGATACATCTCAGTGTTATTATTGAGAAGAACCGAGGGAAATGCTCAGTTGCTCGATTAACTTCATTGTTCTTTCACGTCAAAACACGCGCGGGACGCGTACCTGCTCGGTGATATAACAGGCAATTAAAAACACCGAGATTTAAAACGCGGTATTGCACGGGCAATCTCTTTCTCTCTTTCTCTCTCTCTTTCTCTCTCTCTCTCTCTCTCTCTCTCTCTTTGTGGAAAATAAATCTGTGAGATTGGAGCGAAATGAATTCGTGATAAATCCAGATTCTGACGAGAGTACGTCCCGAGCGAAGAGACGCTCGCATACATACATATCGTATGGCACAATATGGTTTTTTTTCGGCGAGCGTAAAAATTGAATTGATCAATATGGCGCAATATCGGGTTCGCGAATTAACTTCTCATTACACGCGTACGCGCGTCTCCGATCTCTCCTCTCGTCAATTGAGAACACGCGAATGAAAATCTCGCTACTTACTTTTTGCGCCGCGTATACTTTGTTGTAGTTATGCGCAACATAAGTTCGTTTATATACCTGGAGAAGGGGAGAGAAGAAATTTTCAACTTCGATAATCAACAATACGACAAACTTGACGTCCACGCTTTTTTTCTCCTCCTAAGCGGAACTTTCCAAATACAAGTTGAATTTTTTTGTTTGTCGCGATATTTGAATTTCGCCATCGTTTAATGTCGCTCCGAGTGAGTGAGTGAGTGAAAGTCGCGCACACAACCGAGTCGGTCCCGGGAAGACAGAATTTCGCGGGGGATAAAATTTCCCCCGTAGGGGAATTCAGACCGGCTGCGCCATACATTATGTTTTCATACATTATGAAAACTTAATTTCGAGCCCGAACTTTGCAACTCACCGACGGTAACTATCTTCGTAATTAAGCTCGCCATTAAGTTTTCGCTCGAGAAATATCGATGGCACGTTCGTTCGAGAAATCTGTGGTGGTGATGGTGGTGGTGATGGTGGTGGTGGTTGTGGTGATCATACCTCGTAACTAACGAGTCTTTTAACTAACGAACTACAAATTACCGTTGATAAATCGAGGATTTTTTTTTTTTATTTTTTTTTGTTACAAACGAGCCGTCGTCTGAATTATTAATCGCGCTCTCGGAAAGATCGTTTCGAACGTTTAATTTGTCCGTAATTTCCACGTAAAGATAGAACTTTTGAATGTAGTTTCTTTTCGTTAATTTTCTTCGCTTTTGTGTTACTTTTGCTCGTTGATCGATCTTGACATTTTGCGCGCTCGAAAACGAAGATTCATAGTCTCGTGTGAGCGCCTTTGCAACTTCAGCATGCCCCGGCCATCACTCTCTTTAACAAACTCATACCCATGCCACTAAATTCTCTCGCTTGCTCGCATTATCTGTGCGCCACAGTGCCCCGGCTATTATTCAAAATAAACTTTGATAGTTGTCGACTTTTTTAAACGTTCGTCTTCGCGCGACGCACAATTTCAAATCGAATCGTCAAAATGATCTCAAATCTCGTTGGAAAACGCAATTAAAATCCGTCCGACTAATTGCGGAAGATGGAGGAAAATTCACGAGGCGGGAAATGTGCGAATATATATGTATCTGCTAAAATTCTTAGCGGAGTGTATAAAACGATATAATCCAAGTCGACATTTTAGCCTCGCGCGAAAGCTGGATTAGGGGATAACAGAGTATGTACTTGTAGAGCGCGCGCGCGGACCTTTCCAGAGGGTGAATGACGTGAGGTAGGTAACGAATGTGGTGGTGTTTCCACTTTCCGGCCACATAATGCGGAGTCGATTTAAATTCAGTTTCAAACTACCGCTACCGGTTGTATCACGGAGAGATTACTTTAGTATCTTAAAGCCCTCTCTCTCCTCGGGCGGCGTCGAATCTCCTTCGTGTCGAAATTAACGATGTAACTTCCGTTATTAACACCCGTTGAGATCAACGAAACAACGTTCGTTAAAACGACGGATTTCAGATTTCTGTTTACACAGTTTTACCATTTGCAACAAATGTGTTTCGAGTGATTTGTTTTGTCTTGGAAACAAATCAATGTGAAATATTGAAAATATATTTGCAGCTTTTTTTATTAATTAATTATCTGAAGAAAGTCAAGAAATTAAAGATAAACAACGAATAAAATTCGTTTCTTTTAAACATCCGTCAAATTGACATATGATAAAAAGCCAAATTGTTGCCACATTTAACTCTGGTTCTCGTTAAAATTGTTCTGAAAAAAAAGTAGATGCTTAATAAGCCGGATTGCACGAGAGGTAATTTTATTTTACGTCGGTCTTTTGTGTGAGCGATACTCGACTGATTCGATTCTCATTTGCGCAATAAGAATAACGAAGAGAAAACACAGAGAAGACACACAGACAGAGCATTAATCAAACAAATGTCATACACACACAGGCCGATATTAAATATATTAAATATGTTATCAAAACATCTTCCCACTCGATTCTCACATTTTGTCGACAGCTTTGTTGATTAGCCAGAACAAATTCTATCTTCCACAGTTTTTTTTTTCTGCTTTGTTCGTTCACCTTGATTCACATTGATTTAAACACACACGAACATCGCGTGTCAAAGTCGTTTTTGCGAATTTGCTTTATTTCACTTTTTTGTACGCGCGCAAATGCGTACTTATGACATCTCCTCGTGCAAAGAGTTCGTGAAAAAAAAAAAAAAAAACGTTACACGTACACGCCGGACATGCAACTCTCTTTTCCGTAATAACGATTTATGTGTCAACGCTCTAATTCGGAAACTAATGCCAAAGCTTCAATTATCAATGTAAACGCGTGAAAAAAAAGAAATAATAATAATTATTATTGTAGAAAATAATTACGCAAATTACACAAACGCGCGCGCGTCGTCGCACAAATAAAAGACACGCGATTTAAATCTCGCAGTTTAATTTCGCATTAAAAATTTAACCTCCTCCGTCTCTCTCTTTCTCTTTTTCCGCTCAACAAGAAATGCCAGCATCATTTTGCGGAAGCTTATTTGGGTCGCAACGTAATGTCGCCTTTCTAACTAATAACGGTCAGCAATGTTAATAACGTGTAACGTGGTACCGCTTTCGCGTGTGCGGATAAATTGTGGCGTTACCACACGTTATTATTACATAAAAGCTCCGTGTCTGAGCCGCGCGCTGCGCGAACTTCTATTTCAGTTAATTAAAAATGAAGCTTTTCCTTCAAGCGCGCATGTGGTCGCGCCGCGTTATCTCGCGTCGTACGCACGCGATCTAGTTAGTAATTCTGATAACATCCGTCGGAGGAAAAAAAGGAAAAAACAACGTACGGAACAATATCACGCAGAGTCTCGCGCGCTTTGAACAGTCCTCTGTATGTGTGTGTGTCGCCGGTATAAACACCATCGCGCGTTCTGTTTAAACACTTCGTGCGCAAGAATACATTGTTTTTCTAAATTACAAGAAATTTCGATTTTTTTTTTAGTTCGGTCTGTGTGCAAGTCGTCGTTGCACAAATGTGGAACATTTTTTTTTTTTTACTCTTGATTCAACGTGTAATCGCACACACAAAATTGTATCCTACGTAATAATATTCAATGAGAGACGTGTACTCGCATATATTCGCACATTCATAGAAAAGATAAGTTATCTTCTTTCGACGGTAACCAACAATCTCTCTCTCTGTGTAAAAGATATTGCGGGATCGTATTATGTGCGCTATTAATTTAATGTGCGACAGCTTTCAATGAAGTTAGCTCGTTGAGAGAAAGAGAGAGAGAGAGAGAGAATGTGTGTGTGTGTGTCTATTTACAATATTAGGTCACTTCACGATCATCAGAGTTAAACCTTAAAACCGATTACTGTAAAATGTTGTCAATGTTATCTATGATTTATTGAGAGAGAGAGAGAGAGAGAGAGAGAGAGAGAGAAATGTCACATGGTGAAAGAGTGGTCAGAGTGCGTTCAAAGCGATTTTCGCGCAATTATCGGCCGTGGGAAACGGGAATGTGCTCCGAATATATTAATTTTATTGGATCGTTTCTTCTGTGCGCGCACACGGTTCATTATTTCATTCGAAAAAGTTTGGCGCGCACGTTTTTTTTCTCGCTACGCGATAAGAATGCGCGGGGCACGGATACGTGATAAGTGTGACAATGTGATAAAATTAAACATATCAGTAAGTTTTCGCTCGATGGAAACTCTCTTTGCGAGCGCGCTCCGGATACATTTATGGAAATTGATATTGCACCAGAGAAACCATACCTCACAATGTGCCTTCGTACGTGAGAGCTTTCTCTGTTACGACGACCGAGTCGAGCTTGTAACATGAATATGTAATTCTTTTTATTAAAATTCCTCACGTACTCTCTCCCTTTCCCTCTCTCTCTCTCTCTCTCCCTCTCCCTCTCCCTCTCTCTCTCTCTTTTTCTCAAATTCCTAATTTTACCAGGCACTTTGGACGAAGAGTTTACGATGATTCTCGCGACAGTCAGATGCCGCGGATTGGAATTTGAATATTAGATTCGAATCGCGTTCGGCCATTTGCCACCCGCGAACAAGCGCGCGCGTCGACAGTCAAAATTTTTTAACATACGTCTTCCCGCAGGAATCGCGCATTATAACGAAGAATTCGCGCGATTTCAAGTTGCGTCGGTGTAATTGGATTTGCTCTACTCAAAAAAAAAAAAAAAAATTTTTAATTCTCGTCGTCTATTTTCGTTGGAAAAATTCCTGTCGAAATTCGATACGCGCGGTTACAACGCGCGCAACAATAAAATACGCGTACAGAGCTGTGAGATATTTTTCGCGTTCGGCAGTTTTAAATGTTTGATGACGTTTTTTTTTTTTTCGTCTTCGGCGCAGCCACGATAACACGTGTGATTGAATTATGAATTTGGCTGTGTTCCTTTTGTTTTTCCCATCTCGCCAATTTGCAAGGACAGAATTGTTGTTTCGTCCGACAATGCGAAGAATTTTACAGGCTGACGAAATTCCCATTGTTTTGCGCGCGCACGCGCGCACATTCGATCGGTCATTCGTTCCGACGGAAAATTCTCTCTTTTCGGTTTAGACTTTCGAACGCAAGTAGGTGAAACGTAATTTATTTTCCCGAGGCGGCACACAGTTTCCCGCGGCGATATCGTAAAGAGCCTCGGCAAGATATATATATATATATACACATCTCGAACATAAGCAAACACGTTCGAGAGACATCAGGAAGATGCCGACACGCCCACGTCGAACGTAATCTTGTAATTGCTATGCGCCCGGGGAAGGTAAATTGGTAATTGCTGGTACGTCAAGAGAAGCTAAATTGCTAATTGCCGCGCGAAACATAAAGCAGACGCAACCTAAGTTCAAGCAAACGTCAGCGCGCAGATTTGAGACTTGCTACCGCACGAGAATCCGCGAAGAAGATTGTTATTGTTTCTAAAAACAATAATGTTTTATTACTCTAAACACACTCAATGTGTAAATTTTGCACAAACGCGTTACGAACGTCGCGATTCGAACTCGGTGATGAGGAAATTTAAAAAATGTGAGAGAACGTGCTCTTTTCTGTCTTTTGCAAGATCGTCCCTTTCTGCCGCTCTTAAAAAAACAGAAATTTCGACTAACGTTGTGCAAATTTAAACTTAGCAAATGTAATGTATGTAATGTACAGATTTTTTTGCAAATGCATTGCACATCGTGACTCGGTAGTTGAAGGATTTTTTTAACAGACATAATGAAAAAAAAGAACAAGTCTTTTACGAACCGTCTTTTTAACCGTCTCCTCAAAAAAAAAAAAAAAAAAAAAAAAAATTATCTGATCGCAATATCGAGTTCATTTTGCTCGATTTTTGGCAAACATGTACGCGATATTGAGAGTCGGAAAAAAAAAAAAAAAAAAAAAAAAAAGAAGTTCAATAACACTGTGCAAATTTACGCTCGGCGAATATAATATAATGTAATATCGTTGCGCGGAGAAGGGAGGGAGATGGAATCTGAAACGTGGACTATTTCCCGGGCTGTTCCAGACCGATATAGCGTCCTCGCGGGAAGATTTCTTTTTTCGAATCGATACACGGTACCGTTGCCAAGAATGTAACTCGCTTCGCGCAACTCCGATACCGAAACGTTGTAAGTCGATATTGATAACTCACGCGATTAAGGACAGAGCCATTTTAATATCGGCGTTTAAGCGTTCTTGGATTTTTTTTTGTCTTTTATTCGGAGCACGATGTATCATTTTAAAGGATAGATTTTCATTCAGCATTTTTTTCGTCAAAAATTCTTTCGACGCGAATGTCGAGCGCGCAAAAATGTTCATTTTGCCGCGCGCTCGCGTTTCACTGCGGAACAAAAAATATTTTCAAATCATTTCTTTCCTCTATGCGCGTCGTTTGTTGTCTGTTTTTCTGGCCGAAATTCGGAATAAAAATATGTTCCGCTCGCGTCGGAATATCGTCGATAAACGTTTGAGAAGGAACAAAAGAAAGCGGCGGCAAGTAGAAGTTTCCAGGCAAAATGTCGCGACCGAAGTGAAGTTAAATGAGTCACGCGACTTTTGTCGTCGATCGCGGTCGTCTCTGTCGACGACAGGTACGAATTTCATTGTTCGACGACGCGTATGACGCGTCGGGGGAGAGAGAGAAAGAAAGAGAAATGTGTGACGTCACGTGTGTGGAACGTCAGATTTTTTAACGTCATCGATATTATATTTCCCGCACGCGGAAGAAAAAAAAAGAAACGGACACGCCCGGACTTTTTCCCAGGATTGTTCGCTCAGAGAGAAGAAACGTGCCTTCGTTTCTTAGTTTCGCGACGAAGTAGCTTCGGGGCGTCTAATGCCGGACTAACTCAATCCTAAAGGAAAACGAGTTATCGGCGCTAACACGATTCGATCCGCCAAGACCGCCGGCGGTCTCTGTCGTTCGACGGTAAAAAGATCCCGACCCGATAGGACAGCGGAGATCTCTCTCGATATACGCGCGCGCATTGCCCACACCAGCAACGTACGCTAGGGTATATTAATGGTTTCCAGTGCCAACCCTTATATAAGATAAATGTCTCCCAATGATCGCTATCGTAGGACGGACATTTATTGAAGAAATAATTATAACAAAATTTTTTTATACACGCGAGGTTGAAACCGATAAGTTTTGTGATTTATTAAAAAGCGCAATTATTTTTGCACCAACCCAACAATAAAGCTTTTAAAAACACTTGAAACATTGATAATTATTACAATTAATATTTTACATATCCAATAATTTTTTCTTTAATAAATAACCGACCATTGATGCGTATGCGATCATTGAAACATTTTGCGTAACCCCACGTCAAAAATTCTCTGATCACATTTCTCAGAAGAATATCTTGTAGAAGTAAATAATGGATGTTATAAACTTAACGTTTAAACGAATTAACAAAATGTTCAGGTATGTTTGCTTCGCCTATTATTACTTTCAAATTCTCATATTTCTCCGGAGAATATCTTGTAAAATAATTTACGTGCAAGCAACACGGAATTAAATAAACATCATAAAATTAATGAAATGTTTCGGTATAATTCCTACATAATTAATTGTGCGGGATTTAAGTGTTTTGTACACACATACACGCGCTTAAACAAAATATAATCGGTAAATGCTGACTCACGGATAATCATTAAATGTATTCTGGCACACGTGCACTCAACATATCATCGTGCTTGCGTGCGTGTTCGTAAATTTTCCTTACTCGTCCCGGAGTGCAAATCCTCGCGCCGATACTTTTATCGCGAGGAATCTTCAATCTTGTTCCGCAACAATCAAAGCTCGGCTTGTTAATTCCTCATCTGTCATAGTCCTTCGCTCGTTTGTCAATTCATCATCCTTTCACGGGATTTAAAAAAAGGTTTATCACACTTTAACGCGCTATCGCGTGTTAATTCCAACGCGATAAAAAATCTCCCGCACGAAGGTAAATAAATATTCTGTTAAAAACTGAGACCAAACCTTCATTGCGCTAATCGACGCGTAAATTGAATAAAAGCTTTTTCTAACGTATAAACAAATTAGTAAACACACTCACGGACAGAGAGACGTGCTGCGATTTTGTTGCGTGCATAATTTATGGGAACAATTTTATTTTAATCACACACACGTTGTGTTTTATTTTAAAAGAGCGTTAAAACCGGTGTCTTTTCCATTTAAATGTGTAACATTACGGATTTTAATTAGCCACTCATTAGAGGAGATTTTGTAACTAGAGGACAAAACGCGGTACTCGTGTGCTAAATTATCCCCGACGTGCGTGTCTCTCTCTCTCTCTCTCTCTCTTCGAACACATTGCGGAGCTTGTTTACCCCGCTTTTACGTTGATCGCTCCTTTCTCTTTCGCATTTTACTTTTCCTTTCCGATTTCTTCGGTGACTGGTAGCTGTTTATCGAAGTCGTCTACCGCGAATTTCCTCTCTCTTCGTATATACGACTACCACCAGGTCTTTATCCGCGCTTGCTTTTCTTCTCTCTCTCTCTCTCTATTTCTATTACGTCACATTTCTCCGCACATTTTTTTCCGCTTTCGTCTTTCTCTTTTTCTCCTTGCCTTTTCCACAGCTTCCGTCAAAATACATATTTTCTCAAAACGTCACAGAGTTTCGCTTGCTCTTCCGAGTCAAATTCCTCGTTCGGATCGATTTGGCTGCGTGACTCAACTCACGAAATCCGAATTTGCATACATTTCCGATTCGCGAAATCGTCACCACGGTGTGTACGCACGCGGATATCGATCACGATCGTCATCATTCGCGTCCTTGAACCCTCCCTCTCCCCCCGAAACGTACAAGCTGTTTACCTCCCCACGCGCGATATAAATTACGTCGCGAGGGGATAATAGCAAAGGAAGCGGGACGAAAATCAATTATGGAAAATCCTATTATCACCGTGAAATTACTTTTATGCGAACGAGAGGAACGCACAAATGAGACATTCTATAAAAAAAAAAAAAAAAAAAAAATCATCGGAAGGAAGTAATCGCGCGCGATCGGTATAAATTCTCTGCCATATACGGCAAAAAATTTTTCATAAGGCGATGAAAAAAGTTTTCATTGAATTGCGTCGTTGTAAAGCGCGTCATGGAAAAATTTCTTGTTTCTCGTTGATGAAGCAGAACGTCGTCTCCGCGAACGTCGTCCGTAGTTGCAGGAGCATGCGAGCGTGTTTTATTTACAGGGTGGCGTGTGTAACGTCGCGCGCCGACGTGAAACTTTCGTGGAAAATTAAGGAAAGTTGTCCGACGATCTGCCCGCAAAATCGCCCCGGGAAAACTTTCAAAGCAATCCGTTGCCGTGCGGCACGCAAATGTGAATTTCCTCGTTTCTTTCTTTTTTTTTTTCTATTTATTTTGTGCGCGCGTGTGTGTGTGTGTGTGTGTGGATGTTACATGAAGCTACGTACACCTGGGTTTTTATCGCTCATCGACTTCGAGCGAGTACGAAGCGTTTTGCTTCGTTTCGTTCTTCGCGTGTGCGTTCGTTCGATTGTTCGAAACAATTAACAATTTCCTTTGATAAACTTCGAAACGCGCGAAATAAACGATGCGGAAAAAAATCAGTTTTTATTCCGAAATTTCCGCGGAGAATTCGAGTCGTCACTTTCGCGAGATTGTTTTTTTTTTTTTTTTTCAATATTCTGCAGATTCCGTTAGAACGCGCATAAATTATCACATGGATGTTTTGTGGAAATAATTTTACAAATATATACATATTATATAAAATTATCTATTTTTTATAATATTTTATATAAATAATGAAAAAGTATATAAATACATTAAAAATATGTGTGTATTATTTTCGTGTATTAATTAACTCATGATATATATCATATGAAATCTATTATTTTTTCCAAAGCGACTTAATTAATCCAACAGAAATAAAGATACATCAATCGGGGGCGCGTTCGGAATTATTAATATTGGATATTACGCAAATTTAATTTGATATGTAAAAGATCACATTATATATACAGCCTGAGTGTGTATGTTTTGTTCAGATACACAAATGGATTCTCTTTCCCTCTTGTTTATCGGTACACTGCAATAACACAAATTCGCGGTAGATAAACTTTATTAATCGAATGGAAAAGAATAACGGTGTAAAATAACTGACGAAAAACACACAACGCATTTGATCAGCGCATCTCATACAGCACGGGCGAATCAGAGCAATCAATAGTCGCGATTTCATCGACGACATGCAACAAGTAGTTGCAAATTTCGTTCATGTCGCGACGGACAGCAATAAACATTTATACGACTTGCACATCGCGCGCTTCGTTTGGACAAAATATTAGTTCGCGCGTGTAACACGACGACGACGCGACGCGACGCAACGCGATCGCGACCACCCGCTTTGATATCCTGTAACGGCATAATTGTTTCCCCTAACAACGTCGTTTCGACGCCATCGTCAATAGAATCGCCCTCCATCCCTCGCGACTCCATTAACCACTTGTTCCGCGCATATCTTACACTTGTAAATCCACGCGAGTGTGTGCAAAGCCCATCCCGACTCAATATGGCCATTGGGAGAAGAAGCTCATGGCGGCGGAAGCTCGTGGCGTTCTTTGTTTCGCGCAATCTCTCGATTATTTCGTTCCTCGCCTCTTCTTCCCGGATCTCGCGGCGAGAGAGCTTAACGCGCGCGCGCACGAGGATACATCCCAACGGAAACAAAACGTTAACAAAAGGTCGTAGTTCACGCGACCTGAATGCCACGCGAATGCTACACATATTCAGCATAACAAATCCAATATCCTTTTATTCGTTTCGTTTTTTTTTTTTTCGTTTTCCTATATTTTCCATTTTCTTTTCCGTTACGTCATTGTTTTAAATCCACATTTTACCGCTGGATGTGTGTCTCGTAAAATCGATTATCGGTGTATCATCGATTTTCCATTTTTTTTTGTTTTGAAAATAAAATTCAACCGGTAAAACAATTATACCCGGGGACATGCGTTTTGTATCGCCGCAGAATTTTTTGAGGAAAAAAATCAAACGGGAACTTTTAAGTTTAAATTTAGCAAGACAAAACAAAAACGTTACAGCGTCATGAGAATATCGCGCGCGAGTTAGCAAAAAGAATTAAAAAAAAAAAAAAAAACACAAATTGTATCGGTAAAATATTGTCCTTCCCGACTCAGCAGAGAGAAGAGTGCCACTTTTCAAACCTGCGAGCGTTCGCATCTATGCAAAGTGCTCCGCCTCTCGCGCATACAACGGAATGTGTTTCCTCCATATCATTCTTTCGGTTGACGATATCTCGTCGGATGTATTTCGAACGTCGGGACATGTTTTTCTGCCGAGATATCGAGGTTCAGCGCGGATGATCTCCCACGAAAGAAATTCAGAACGCAAATTGCGAACCGCGCGCCGACGTTCCATTTCCCTTAGTTTTTTTTTTTTTTTTCTAACAATTGAATAAGCTCGCGAGAAGATGGAACGGAAGGCGGACATGAGTAAAAAAAAATATATTTTATTTCAATTTAGTTTTGTTTGCACACACCGAAGAAGATCTAAATGAAAGGATCGAAACGTTTGTACGTAGTTTTTTATATTCACAATAAATCGCGCGCATACACAAACGCACGCGCGCGCGCGCATCTTGTGTCTTGGCTCGCCCCTGTTCCGTTTTTTCCCTCTTTATCAAATTGTTTAATCATTCCGTTCTTGCATCTCGAATTCTAAATATTTTAATGAAATTCACGAGTACTTTTGTTATATCGATGTCTCGTTACTTCTCCGTAATGAAAGCCTCTTTCGCGGAGGGGATGAATGGATATCGTGCCAGCGCGCGCGGTTTGGCTCAAGCTACGTTATGAGTTGTTGCCTACGAGCCGGGAATCCGTAAAAGCTTTGATTTCTTGCTACGCTGAAACAAAGCCATTCCAGAGAATTCTATTCGAAATATGCTAGGCGCGATGCATCGCGTATACCGTCCATTCAAAAGGGTTAACACAAGCTATCATCATCATCCTATAGACGGGATGAGGTACTCAAAGAAGACGAATGGCAAAAGATATATTGAATCTCGCGATTATTATTCGCAACCGTATCTCACGAAGAGGAGTTGAAATTTTAATTAATTACGTGTTACGTCGTTGGTTGAAATTATGTAATTTGGAATTAATTAACACGTGCGCTTGTTTTTTTTCTCAGTCAAACGGAGAAATGTTCCTGTGTGTGTGTGTGTGTGTGTTCAATTTTCTAAAGCATTGTTTCACACCAATGTACAAAGATTGTTTTTGTCTCTTTGCAAAGATAAAAAAAACGTCGACCCGTTTTCCCGCAACACGAATGAGTTTTTCCTCAAGGAAGAGGTTTCCTCACGGACATTACTTTTTCGATTACATCCTGCAACTCTTGCGATTACCGATGCGATCACAAATGCAACTCGCGTCGCGAGCGAACCCCTGTACTTCCGCGCGCGCGCGCGCGGCATTGAATAATATTGATAGTTCTGGTTTTTCTTGTGGGTATCGCATTAAGGGAAACTTCCGAAGGCCTCCGCCGGCGCGCGCAACGTCGTCGGCAAAGTTGGCCGAGAGATTTAATTTTCTAAATATTCATGGTACCACAACCCGCACACGTATCCCAGCGGGAGAGAGAGATGCGAAGCAGCCACAGCGGGAGAGACGACGCTCGCGCGCGCGCGCGCTATAAATATTCTATGTCGCAACTTCAAACGAGAGACGAATATGAGATATATATCTCAGGTGAGGTCTCCGACGTGTGTATACAGACACCTAACGAAATATTAAATCATATTATTATCCATGCAAATTGCGAATTTCCGCGCGCGTGCGTAGTTCGAAAAAAAGGATACGTTCGGAAATACTTAGAGGAGTAACAATCGCCAACAAACCAAACACGATCGCTTGCGACGATCAGGAAAGTTTACATTTCTCGTTTATAAGGGAAATATTTATGCGTTACGTATCGAGTGCGTTTTTTTTTATCTTGCGATAACAATCGATGCGATCGGAAGCGCGAGATAGAGAAAAGAAAAAGCTGTATGCGCGGTTTTACGGAATTTCCGCTTGAAATTACAACGGGTGGAATTATCGAGAAGTTTGATTGTGCTCGCCCCGCGATTGCGCTCCGCTTCTTTATCTTACCGCCGTCTCGCGATTCGCCAAGTTTCGATTTTTGCTGGCAGCATCCGAAAGTTCTTCCGGGGTCGTCGATTCGTTTCGACAAAAAAGCGATTTACCTCGCGGCGCTCTGCGCGCAGAGAGCAGGAACTCTCCCCTCGTCGAACGTTGGTGTCCCAAATTTCGTGATATATCGCGTACAACGTGCCGCAGCGAGCCGGAGGGGGAGGATTGCGCAGGAGACAACCGCGCGTAACGCGCCGCATCGGTTACGAGCGCGCGCCCTTTGTGCACGTAATAATCGTTGCATTATTCGATTCCAATCTGGTCTTGGGGGTCATTTGTATTGATTTATTGAACAGCTCCCGTATTCGACGATTCCGAACACGTACAAGCACACGCGCGCGCGCGCGCGCGCACTCGGTGTGTACTCGGGCTTCACGTTGTGTGTACGTGATCTCGTATCAGAGCCGGGACCCATATCATCCGCGCCCCTGACGAAAATGTCAAATGTTGCCGATCGCGCGCGCGCGCGCCTTGCGGCGCCGTGACGTTATTTATTTATGAAGCTGGAAACACACGCGCTCGCATGTACAAACGCGCGCTGCCTTTAATTTTCCGCCGCTGTCTGGAAGGACGACGACGCGAATCCTCCGGGTGAGAAAGAAAACAGGGGAATATCCTTCAGCAAAAATCGCGCACTATATATCTTCAATTTAAGATTGTTCTTAAGGGGGACGGTTTATAGGTGTATCCCCCGACTATAAACGCGAGATTACACGTTTCTCATTTTCCTTCGTATTTGCCGCTCCGGAATCGGTAAACAACTTTTCGAAATGAAGAAAAACATCCGCGGATGCTCCGCAAATATTTGGCGGCTTTCTCTGTCAAAGAAATCTCGGAAGAAAAATCTTAAGTAAATCTGTAATCTTCGCGGTCAATATTACAACTTTGCAGACGAAAATAGTCAAGACACGAAACAAAGAAACTTTCTTTCGCTCTTGGTGCAACTTTAAAAAAAAAAACAAGTTAAAAAAAACACAGTCATAGAAATGAGCAAAAACCAATTAGGCTTTGTTAATTATCGTCGCTAGCGTCGAGTTCGACCGCAAGTGAGTTTGCGCTTTCAATCGCTCCGCAACCCGAGCGCGCCGTTCGCACTTTGACATTTGAGTTGAGGAAAAATTGAGTCCGAGATTGAACAAAGAATCCGCCATTAAACTTTCATTTCGCAGCATCCTGTGCTAAAGATCGAAACGCAAACTTGGTTAATGTTCAAGTCAGTTGCGACGATTGAACAACTATTTCCTCCGAACGGGGAAAACTAATTCGCCCTTCGGAGACACATTTTCAGAGATATTTTCGAAAACACACACATCCAATCGCCGTTAGATCGAAAGCAATCGATCACTTTGCAACAAGACGCGCGCGCGATGTGCTTAGGAATGAAAAATAAAGTCGTCGAGAAAGAAAATGGCGGAGAGAAAGAGAGAGAGAATGGCGCGTTTAAATCACCGTCAGAGCACAGACTGTTGTAAACTTAAAAAAAACGCGACGGAACTTTTTCCGTCCGGGTTCTCTGACTTTAAGAGCGCCGAGCGCAAAAGTCGCAAGCCTCGCCGTCGCGCGTCGTAAAAGCTTGGGAGGATGAAAAAAAAAAGAAGCTCCCGTAGAATTTTAATTACTGTGGGTTTCTTCTCTCGTTCGCGCGCGTTTTTCTCGCAAAGTTATTTGGCGGCGCGCGAGAAGAGAGAGAGAGAGAGAGCGCGCGCCGGAGCGGTGTCAAAATTTACGAGCGACCGAGATTTCCATTCGCGGTGTCGTAAATTCAATTCCTCGCCCGAGTTCTTCCGCGCTAACGGCGCGCGCTCGGTCGGTGGCGGATGCGAGGAGATGGATGTCGATGCCGCCGGTCGTTTTACGTAACGTAAAAGGAGAGGCGCGTGTTGTACACGTCTCCCCCGGGGGAGATGGAAAAAGACATTGTGATAAATCCCGTCTAATAGACTGCGCAGAGACGGCGAACGGTCAATCTGTTGCGCGCAATTGATCTTTGTTTCCGAGTGAATTTTGCAGGTGATTCTCTTCTCCCCATCTTCTTCTCTCTCTCTCTCTCTCTCTCTCTCGAGGCTGCTATTATCATTATCCGTATTGTATGCTGATGGGTAAGTGACTCGTACAAGCTGAACAAATAATCGCGCGCATTATTGTTGATAATTCAATAGGAAACGGGACAGTTATACCAATTACGCGCACATTCCCGCTTTGATATTGATTTCCGTATACACGAGAAAGGAGGGTTGAGAAGGGGAGGGAGAGAGAACATGACTGCGCGATCCGGATTTTGAAGAGGATGCAGAGTCATCCCCCGGGTCGCCGCGGGATTATTAAGTCCCGGCCGCTTTATTATTACCCTTTCCTTTTTCTTCCGTTTATTAGTTCGCTCGGTCTTCCGGGCGCGGCGGCGGCCGCTCGCTTCGGATTTCCATCGTTTAACGCGCGAGAAAATAAATCACTCGCGTGACAGCGAGATATATTTTTTTTTTTTTTATTGCGACTTGTTGATTCAAGCTGGACGTTTCACGCTATTATTAATACACTCTCGTCTCATTTGCGCATTTGTTCTTCGATCAGCGTTATATAAATGCAAATCATATTATATTCCGTCGAATTATTCTTCAAGGTAAATGATCGAACGCGCCAAAATGGCCGGTCAATGATTGAGAAATAATTATCTCCTCGATGTGTGTCCGGCCATTGAAACATTTTCCTCACTCCGATTTATTCGTGTTTTACCATTTATCCCAACTATTCGGACTACACGTTCATCTGTCTTGCAAGAGACATTTTTCACATACACTGCAGATGTTTCACGGCGCACAAATCCGGTTCACTTTATGGCTCTCTCGTAGATCTCTTTCGCGGAGTCTCGTGTATACTTGCGTATATTCCCAACTAGATATCCCTATCTATTTTTCCATTTCGATGTCGCGCGTCCTTTGTTACGCTCGACTATTTGTCGTAACCTCCTCCTTCTTCTCCTATTTGTCCTCCTTCGCTTCCTCGTGAAGGAACGAAGAAAGGAAACGAATGGGCGCGCTGCGCGATGAAACATACATTGTTGCATTGCGCGAGGAGAGAAGTCGCGAGACCCTCTTTCTGTCGGGGCAACTCGTTGTCGACAACGTTGTCGCGCAGATAATGAAATGGCATCATTCCAAAGATTAGCAGTCAACGTTCTTCTCCGGAAAGTTTTGAAAGATCGTCTTGAGGAACTCTGGCCCGCGTCCAAACGTCGCATCACTTGATACGTCCAAGAAAACTTTAAGTGGGTTCGCGCATCGCCACTCGAAGAGATATCCCCGAAGAGATAGAAAGCTCCGCTCTGGTCAGGAGATAAATAAGATAAACCGCGCGCTCTTTCTCGTTCAGAGCGAGGCATTCAGTCTCCCGAGCGCGGCGGGTGAAACAAACGCGGAACGCATCTGAAACACACAGCAATCGTGTTCCGTGCCATGTGGACACCGTCTTGTCAGCCACGCGAAACGGATAGTTTGTTTGGATATTTTGTCGCTTTTCGTTTATTCGAGAGAAACACAAACGCGAAACTGGAATGTCGTGAGAAAATGTTGCAATTAAGTGCCTAACAATTAGGTCCCTAATTATGCCATTAATGATGAATTATGCGCGCTATTACTTGACACCCGAGCCACGTCGTTACCGATCTCGCATACTGCCGCTGGTTCGAGCGCAATTAGGTCGCAGTTTCACCTTGAACACGCGCGACAATAAAGTTAATCATCTCAGTGAACTTGTAATTAAATTAACCCAGACTCACATGCTAGCCCCTCTCTCTTCCTCCCGCGTGAAGTTCTTCGCGTTTCGTATAGGCAAAATTACGTTGCATATAAATACGCTCCGCGTTCTGCTCACAATTAAAAGAACATTTTTTTCTGTTATTAATAAAGCTCTTAGGAAAATTACGCCGGTTATTTTGCTGAAAGAAAAATTTAATCAAAACTACACGTGCAAAAAAAAATCCCGCAATTTCCCAAAAGACAATGTTATCAACATGTGTGTATGTAAAAAAATACAATAGTAATAATATTTATACAATAAAATTAGTTTCACTTTAAGAGAAATCTCTCGTTCTGATCCGCGAAGATAAACGTCATCTACAACAAAGACGCGATTCGAAGAAAGTTAACAAAAGAATGCAAATTTTTGCGAAATATAAACTCTCGCCCAAACTTGTGTACTTATAACAAGTTACTGAATAGCTTTCGTAGGAACTAGTTATGTATATATATCGGCTAAGGGCAAGTTCCCGTCTCGAAACTGCCCGGCCAGCAGCGTGAACTACTTGATAGGCTAACACGGTTCCGCGAGCACCTTGTTGCGAATGACTTGTCCCAAGTTTCACTTAATGCTCCTAACTGCACTAAAACTTTAATCTTCCGCTATGGTTATTTGCGTGAGAATATGACTAATCGGCCGTTGCCAAAGACAAATATTTTGAGCGAGTTTGGAAATGTATCGTCGTTTCTCCGTTCGGAAAGTAACAAGAAACACATCACAGAGATGAACAGTCGCGCGAGAAGTTTTTTGATTGCGATTTGTTTTCGCGCGGCGAATGAAAATCGAGTTCAATCAACGTGTAATCAAATTAAACCGTCGATTTGTCTCGAGCGATTTATCTCGAGATAAACTTTGCAACTTTTACTTTGTTCGCGGAGATCGAACGCGACGAAGTTATCAAAAATTTACGAAACTTATTTGTTTGCAGATCTGATGCAAAGGCTCAATCTTCCCTCCTCCCTTTCGTGCATTCTCGTTCAGTATCGATAACAATTTATTATTAAAAGCAATGTACAATCGAACGATTACATTGCGGTCACTGATCATTAGCGAGTTCAACTGTGAACAGCCGTGAATAATTCCAATCCGCGCGCGTATATATAACGAGCGATCGCTTTTAATTATAACCGCCGCATATATTTATTTACAAAATGGTGTTGCTCGCGATCCGTATATAAATTAATTCCCAGCAACACGCGCACACACAGCTCACGTGACACGCGCCGCCATTAAAATCCGCCGCTTGTTTTGAAAGACTGTCGAAAGTGGATAACGAGTCGCGCGCCCCAAGTTCCCGACGCGCATTTGGGAAATCGACGCGTCGCCGACGACGATTGCAAGTAAAACGGTAAACTTCGACGCGCGAAGATGAAATAAAACCCCGCCTTTTCGCGCGAAAAGCGCCTACGTCGGAGCGCCCGATTATATTTCCCCCGTGTTGGGAGAATTCACGCGTCGATCCAAATGCTCGATAGAAATGTTATCTTTCACCCCTCGTGGCGCTTTTTGTAGCACGTACACGATCCGGAACGACCCTGTTTCCGCAGAACACTCGTGTTAATCGATTCCCTGCGTCGTCGAGAGAAGGGGAATTTCCCCGTTAACTCGCGCAATGACACTAACGACATGGAAATTACCGTCTGTGAGCTCCGGTGAATAATCCTGTCGAATCCTTGCCGGAATCTTCGTCCGCGCGGAGAAATCACTTCGTAATATTGCGGCTGCGCTGTTTCCCCGCGCCTAAATGAGAGAAATAACTCGCGCAAATTAGCCACCTCCGACGTATTTTTGCTCCTCCCTCTCTCTTCTCGAATGTGCGCTAATCAATCGCGTGTAAAACGTCGCGCAGTCGCTAATCCACACCGGGAGTTTCGTTTTTATTTTTCTCTTTTGCTTTTCTTGCGTCACGAGCTGCGCGTTTTGAACGCGCGGTGTCACACGCGGTGACTATTCATTCAGACGGTACATTGAAAATGTCGCTCACGATTTGAAAACCGCATCTGTAAAACGGCGTGTGTGTGTGTGTGTGTGTGTTGCCGTCTGTCACGGGGATAAGGCAATCGAAACTTGGCTTGGGACTAAACGCGGTCGCTCACATAAATTTTAGTTTCTCGCTGCAGATTTTGAAATTGGCGACGCACCAGAGGACGGACGTTTGGTTTGTGCCAACCGACGCGGAGAAAATCCATCATCCCAAAAGGGACGGTCTGTTTTTGTTTTTTTTTGTTTTGAAACAAAAGTATCATATTTATTTATGCGCAACCGCACATCTCGACTCGTGTTTCGTTGAAACGTGGAAATTTCATCGTCGGTTACTCGAAAGAGAGAAAGAGAAAGAGATAGAGAGACAGAAAGAAACGTTGTGTAATTCCCGATCCTCGTGCAGTTTTCCAGTGTTACAAAGGACCGCCGGAGAATATCTCGTTAAATAATCGATGAGATTATATGATTAGTTCGAGGCTCAATTTAATTTTTTTCGCTCGACATGGGTCGCCGCCGCGCGTAACGACGAGATCTCTTAACGACTCGGGGAAAAAAAAAAACTCTTACTTCGTTTATTAGCGCTGATTCTTTCATTACTTCGAATTGTTTGCAAAATAGCCAATTCGAGACGATCTAAAAAAAAAAACTGCATATTTCACAAGTTTTTCCCGAGCTGCGAGATGAAGGCGGAAAAAATGTCGGTAATTTTCTGAATTTATTCGACGCGCGCGATTCCTCACTTCGGCGAAGAACTTCTTTTTCGAAATTGTTTTGCCGCCCCGGAAAGTTTAGTTTCCCTCGCCCGGAAGAATCTCGCACGCGCGTCGTGAATCCGCGTGTGAAAATATTATATAATATCGGCCGCGGTATCGCGCTCCACATTCGCGATTTCGAAAAGTGTTTGCACAGGCGCTGTGCACACTCGAAATATTACATACGCGCGCGCCGCTCTCAAGAGAGATTTTGCACAGCCTCGTTTCGTCCTTTATAATTACAACGACCTTCGGATATAACTACACTCGCAGTTCTCCGTTTCGTTTGCTCTCCTTCATTTCGTCCAGCTAACCCTCTCTTCTCTCCCTCTCCCCCCTCTCCCATCCTCTCTTTTTCCTGTACCTCAAACATTGAAAAGCATTAGTTCCGAGCTGATGGCGAAAACGCACCGCGTCTCGAACGAAAACGGGGCTCGTATATATTTCATCGTCATTTTGCCGCTACTCTGCCGGAGAACGGGGTATTTTTTCTATGAATAATATCGACTTTTCCGTCGCGTGCAAAATTAATCCCCTCTTCCTACCCCTTCGACTTAATCCCCACGTCGCTCAGACAGAAACGTTTAACGCTGCGAGAGAGATCGCGGCGGTGGATATAACGCGCGATATCTCTGATGCAAATCCGGAAATTATTATCCACGTAAGGGATTCCCTCACTCTCTCTCTCTCTCTACCCCCATCCTCCGCTCTCTCGTCCTTTTGCCCGTTCTACCGGCAAATTCTGCTAAATTACGAACAGAGATCCGATGAAGTTACGCTTGCGACTTCATTCGCCAGGAGAGGCTTGTCGTTCATCGCGGTGTCGTTATCATTGTAATTCACCGGGTAATCTCCGGCGGGGAGAGAGAAAGTGGATTTTCGGCGACGAGAGAGAAGCAATACGGCGCGCATCTCGATCGATACTTTCGCGAGAGTCGACGAGAAGTCACATTACACTTAAACCGCATTAAGCTCTCATGGGTGAACGCTTTAAAAGGACTCCGAGAGAATAGCCGGACCATCTTCTCTCGCGCGCACCCCAAAATTAATTAAAATTAATATCGGGATAATCCGTCGGCGTGGAGCGTAAAAGGAGCGTAAATTCGCTAAATAGGAACGAGCGGAAAAAGACACGCTCTTTTTCGAAAGAGGGAACGAACAAGGGAGATAACGACTTTTAATATTTTTTATTCGCGCCGGATGGCATCGCACATTGTGTGCTCGATCGGATCCGGGAATTTTCGGCGTAATAAAGTACTTGCGGAATATCGCGCGCCCTTCTTTGTCGTCGGCTTTTTTGTCGCGTTTTTTCCTCTCTCTCTCTCTCTCTCACGTCTCTTCGCGAGAGAAAAAGGCAATATTGCCGCCGGTGACGAGACCCACCTGCGCGTACCTCTTCGTGATACTTTTCCTCTTCTTTTTTTTTTTTAGGGCCACTCGCGAGATCAGCGCAAATATGTGTCGTATATTAAATAAAATCTTCCTTAAATTGAAAAACACATATCGCGCGACGACGCGGATTTTTTACGTCGTAAAAATGTTACTCCCGACTCGGTCGTTTACCGTTTCCCGCGCCGGATTCTCCTCGAGGCGCAGCGAAATCGACGGCAGCTTTTCTCCGGTTGATTTCCTCTCGTGCTTTTCGTGCAACGGTGTCTCTCTTATTTTCCCGGCGGTTTGCGCGATTTACCGACGTCTTTTCTGTCACTTTGTTTCCGCGAGTCGTCTTTATTTCGAAATCGTTGCGATCTCTGCAAAATCTTTCTCTCTCTCTTTCTCCTTGTGCCTGTACACAATCTCTCTTTCGCGTCGGCAATTTCAGACTCTTCTTCCGTGCGTTAAAAGCGTGCGCGCGCGCGGTAAAAGTCATATATGGACAGAGTGTCGTTGTCCATTATCCGCTTTATCTCTCGCGATACTTTATCTTTCCGCTTCTTTCCTACATAATAGGGTAAGTGGCGAAGCGGGGCCGTGATTTATTACGTTGTTTCGCGTCTTTCTCGTATTATTTACGAAGCGCGAGAACAAAAACAAATGAAGACAGATGTGGGAGATGATATATACGGAGAGACGAGACATCTAGTTTCGTATTAATGGTCTTTTCTCAATATTTGAGAGTTCACCACCCACTCTTGTGTGCTGTATCAGCAAACTTCCTCCTCCTCCGACCGGAGAGGAGAGGCGTGTGCGCTCGAAATTGCGGCTAGCGGTCGTATTTTAAACATTTTCCTTTTCTCTCGTCTCTCGGATTCTCCTCCTTCGTATACGATAAATTACACCATTTTCGAAACGATTTCCCGCGCGGCAATCGAGCCGGGAAATTTATCTGTGAGAGAGACACCCGCGCGCGCAACTCGCGATAAGACGATCTCGATGAAAAGATCAGATAGACCCCGAACAGTAGATGAGGGTTTTGTACTCTCTATGGGGATATACCGGTGTCTCGCAACAATCAAGTGTCTCGTTCGTCGAACGTGATAGCTTTTTTTTTTTCTAAATCGATCGGTACCGCTGGCCTCACGCATTTACTCAAGATATAATTGTAACAAATTTGTGTATAATGAGAAATTAATAATTAACAACAATTTCTAATTAACGTATTTGTTGTGTCTTCCAATATGTTGTCGAACACCGACTGTTTTCGCGTCGTCATGAGGAGAAACCGTCGCGACACGGTGTTTTCCAAAATCCCCTCTTTTCACACTGCGCAAAGAGCCGTTCGTCGAAAGCGCTTCGCACAAACATCAAAAAAACAGTCAAACGCGAAGTTTCGAGCGAGAAACAGTACGGGAAGTCTCTCGGGCTATACGCGCGCGTCTATTTACCAGGTATTTGCGGTATAAATAAATACGACCGCTATCTTAAAAAGATAAATATTGTCGCGGGATTTAACGGAATGAATGTTTGCTCAATCGGATTATTTCTGCGCGAGCGAATAATTAATTTTCTTGATTGACGCGTCCGGTTATTGATGCCATTTTTATTTCAGTATTACGAGGTTTTTTCTTTGAATATTCTGTTCGCGTCTCAAGATAATGTTGTTGTCAGAAATAATTACCGCACCGAACAATTTTTCCTTTTACAGTAAGCTCCTTCCGGAGAAAATCGAGTAGACGTAGCGCGAAAGACTTGCGGAAGAAAACTTTGAAATCCGACAGGGAGTTTCATCTCGGAGAAAAAAATTATGTACGTAAAATTGACGAGAGAAAAATAATCGTTCGCGATGATATTTCGTTAGACCGTTCTGCGGCGAAAACATTACGGAGATCGGTTCGATTTTGTGTTTCGATGTGTACGATCTTTCGATTTTCTCCAAACGGCGTCGGAATGTGTGAAATTTCGCAAGATCTTACTTTGCGATGCTTATCGATCGCGTATCGATATCCTCGTCTGGCGACTATAAAAACAAGGCTGTAATGTAAAAGCTTGCCCGACCGCGGAATCTAAAGAGGAAAAGTTTTACTGCGCTCGCGCGCAGAGATTAAACGACGAGTTATCTCGTGCAAACTGCTCCGAAAGTTTTCCCAGACCGCGTTGTATCAACAAGCTAGAAAAGAGCGATCGCGCTGAAATAATTATTCATACCCGTCGAAGGAATAGGGGAGGGGGGGAGGGTAAAGACTCTCCGTGGGAAGTTCTCGATGTACGTATACATACACATGTGTAAACGTCATATCGTGTGCGTTTGCTTCGATCTTCCAAACGACTTGACTTTACGATGAAGTTCACGACCCCGCGCGTTAACCGGAACTCAACCGCTCGCTTTTTCCCTCAAGTGTGTGTGCAACCCGTATGTGGACGATACAGTCTCGCGGTCTCGCGAGAGAGAGAGAGAGAGAGAGAGAGAAAGAGCAGACGACAGATAACCCCCATGTGCCATCGCAAAATCAACACGTTGCCCATAAAAATCATATCCTGATCGGAGAGAGACGATTGAAGAATAGGGTACAACAATTTTGTGCGGATATATGGCGATCATTCAGGAAAAATTGCACGCGGACATTTCGCGCATTTCGACAAATTCGACAATTTCGTTATATTTTATATTCATGCGAATATAAACAGATGCGACATAAATATTGAGTCGTTCGTGTCGTTTATTTTTCAGAGAGCCAATTGAAAGGATCGATCGTCGTCCGAGAGAGGCACATTGCTGTTGCGTTTCACACAGGGAATTACGTATCCACAGGTATGTGTAAAAAAAAGTTTTCCGATTTATAACACGCGATTCGATTATCTCGCTCGCGGGATAACGTGCAAAAGTAAGTTTTTCGAGATATACGTTTGTGTGTGTGTGTGTGTAAACGAATGCAAAGTTTTGGAAAGTCCTTCGCGAAACGTCGATAGACGTCGAAAAATCGAGACTTTTAACGTTGGAACAATCGAACTCTCTCGTCAAAGTGACGGATATTTTCAATTTCTTACTTTAAATTACAGAAAATTATTGCCCTTGTCCAATGTTGAAAGTAAACAAATCTTCAAAAGCTTGCTTGTTAATTATGTCAATATTAAGAAACTTAAAACTAATAACAAATACAATTTGTTTTTTAATATCCTGGTTTCATGTTGACGAATGTAATGAAACCAAGTGTGCATTTAACTTCGATTGTTCCGGTGTGAAGCACAGTCTCTCTCATGTGTATAAATTCAGATGCGTGCGATGAGACACGGCGTGAGAAGATCTTCGATTCTTCGTCTTCGAAAAAACATTAGGATACAACAATTTTTTGCGTCGCTCGCTCGCTCGCCGAAAACGAAGGACGTTCCTGCTGGAAAATAAAATAGTCGCGTAAAAAAAAATCGCGGCCTCACTTTTATTCCCACAATCCCGCGGTAATTACATCAAACGGCAAGTACAACCGTCGTCGTCGTCGTCGTCGTCGTCCGCCTCGTCCTCGGCGCGCCCACTCGAGGACGAATTGCTCCGACGAAATAACGAAGTTGAGCGTGCTCAAGCGGCCGCTTTATTAACTTTAATGCAAAACGAGTAAGTTCGGTGGCGAACAACGTCGCGAAGAAGCTGCTTCCCGAAGGAAAAGGATTCCCGGGAACGAGGTGGCGTCCGACGACGACGGAGAGAAGGACACGCGTGAAATTTGCATAGACAAGAGCGGCGAGGCTGCCGGACGGTTTTTGTATGCGTCGGACGGAGCGTCGAAGATGGAGCGCGGAAGACGTGGAATTCGAACGAGTTTTTCCCGCGGCCACACAAGAGCCGCATGAGAAAAAAACACATTTTTCCCGTCTCTTAATCCTCCCTCAGGACATCCTCCTCTCTCGGTTTTATTGGTGCCACGGGGTCGTTTCGCGTCGCCTTGATTAATACCGTAACGCGACCGATTGCCGACGAAGCTACTCTTCCATTCTCACACCGCGGAGATTAAGAGAAAAAGGAAGTCTCTCTCACAACCATTAAAACCCTTTTTTCGCGTAAGAATCGAGTCTTCTCTCGGATTTAATAAAAAGACGAGAGACACCTTCAACTTTTCACGAGATGGGTTTTTCTCCTCTTTAAACTCGCTCTCTAAACCAAACCGACACGGCGGAATGCCGAGCAATTTCGAGTTTGAAGGGACAAACTCTGTATGTATGTGCGCGCCGTGCCGCGCCGCGACGCTAAAGTTGATTAACTTCTTAATTATGTTAAAAATATATTAGCCGTTGGCGCGCATGCATGTGCTTTAAACAAAATAAACCGCGAGCAAAACAAAAGTAAAACGCGCAGAGTGCGCTGCACGTTAATGTATCGGTAAAAGCTGCTTCTCCAGAGAAGCAGCCGCCCATCGATCCGATTTTATGGCAGGTTTCCTCCCGAATAATTTTCTATGAAATATCGGAGAAATTATACCGCGCTTCTCTCGCGAACTCCTCCCCTCTCTCGCTTCAAGCTACAGCTTGTGTTTTTCCTCTTCTCACCGCGCCCACGGAATTTCATTAGTTATTCGAAACAACCGAATTGTTCGGTTGTTTGTCACCGATTTACACACCGGTTGCTAGGCAAAAAAAACAAAAATAAAAATAAGACTTGAAAAACTAAGAAAGTCTCTCACGGCCACTCCTATTCGTTTCCCGTTTTAAACTCTAAACCAATTATTTCGAATAATCCTTGAATGTATTTTTGTCCTCTTTTGTCTCTCGCACTTAATCACAGAGAGAAACGTCGAGTCGGAGCGCAGCTCGCGGATTTATTAGCTTCTTGAAAAAGCCCAAATAAAATTAATTACAATATATTACAATAATGCGCGCGTGCGCTGCACTACGTATTTTAACGCGCGTACATAAAAGGATGTGATAATGCGAGCGACCTCGGAATGAATTTAGCGCGAGGGCACGGACATATGCGCGCGCGCGCGCGCGGATTTCCACACATATAATGTTTATATTTACCTCAATAAACTTGCAATATTTATGTGTGCCCGCGTCTATCCATCCGCGCGCATTGTACGTTGTGTTTCCCCACATATATAAATCTCGTCGTTGGTAACTTAATCACGTCGGATTTATCACGTACTCGCATCCCGCACACGACTTGTTTGCGAACGATAAATCGGTCGGATTGCCCCGCTCCGATGGACCATAAAAAGTCGCGTTATCATCAGGTATTAATTTATTCCTCATTAAATGACGCTCGATTCGATTAAATTCAAATCGAGTCGAAAGTCAAATTCGAGAGAGAGAAAGAGAGAGAAGCAAGAAAATTGGATTCTTTAATTGTGTTAATTAACGTGGCCGAAATATGCGCAGCGAAAAATAGGAAAGGACGCTTTTCTCCTCGTGGGGATATCGTTAAAACAGCGAGAGCGAAAGAGCCAAAATAAATGCGCGGCAAAGATGCTAGTAGCTGTAACAATGAATGACAAGCGCGACGTGGAATCGCGTTGAACGTCAAGTAGATCGGGTCCCCGTCGAGGCAGCCCGTCTTCTAGACGGGGGATAATGCGGGCAAGGTCAAAGAGATTATGCAACTTGAGTAACAAGCTGACAAACGCAGGATGCGATAGCGTCACGCGCGCGGCTCGACACACGTAGCGAGCTGCTTATTTCAAATCGCGATGATTGACAGGGAAATTTCTCGTTTTTTTAATTTTTTGTCGCATCAGAAGTAAGTGGGAAAGTACACAAAGTTCAAATTCGAGTCGAATTTAATATGTAATTTGAGTTAAAATTTAATTCGGCCATTTATACGTCGTCAGGATCCTTTCTCTCTCTCTCTCTCTCTCTCCCTCTCTCTCTCGGTTTTTACGAGATATACTCGCTCCGAGATAACGAAAAATCGGATAAAAATTAGTTTTCGAATCGCACAGAAATCTGCTCGTTTGAGGATTTCAATTTTATTAATTCAATTCAGTTTCAGAGAGACCGCTTCGAGTTGATTCTCTCTCTCCCTCTCTCTCTCTCTTTTTCTTCTTTTTCTTTTTGCTCGGAGTTTTATTGAAAAGTTGCTGAAGTAGTTGCTGTAGCTTCGCTTTTCCTCGAGGTTTCTTGTATCTAACATTCGCGCGCACGTTACGTCGCTCCTTGTCATCGCTTCTCGCGCGGTTGGGATGTCCGTCCGGATTCTCCGGCCGGGGATTGGTTGTAGAAGTTTTCGCGACAAGCTTCCTCATCTTCGCCGTCTCTCTCTTACTCTCCCATCCGAGGATTACAGAAATCCGCGCTTTCTTGACTTTTCTCGATTTCTCGCACGCTTTTTTTTTTTAGTGCCTGTGTGTATTCGAAATTGAAAGCAGGAGAGAGATAGAGAATTGCGATCTCTCTCGTGCGCAATATCGTCACAAAAAAATATTGTATCACTCGGAACGCAAAAAAAAAAAAAACATCGTTCAGTTCAGCTGGATTCGTGATGTAGTTTTTGATTAACGCCGGAACAACCGAACTCGTCAAAATGACGGATTTGCAGAAACGCAATCTGGTCGCAAGAAATTTTCTGAATAATTTTAACGAGGAAAAAAAAGCGTATGAAATATGGAAAATCTTCGTAGCTCACAGCTTTTTCCTGTTAATTAATTATATAAGTATTAGACATTAAAAATAGAACGTTTTTTTTTTTAAATGTCCGTCGGAAAAAAAATACATTGACGGATGCGCGTTCTGGTTGTTTCAAGTGTTAACGAAAACTGTTTACACGGTTACAAAAAAAAAAAAAAAAAAAAAAAAAACTAGTGCAATACGCAATATACATTCCTCAAGCTGTTCTCTTTGTATCTCGAACACGGGATTTTGCGCGACGTAACACGTAATCACGATATATATATATATATATCGACCGATCTTATCGCCGCGCTTTGACACCTTTGTGCGCGCAAAGGGCGCGAGACAAGCGAATTGGCGGACGGACGTCTACTGCGTGTGTGTATACAAGCCGTCGAGAGAAAATCTTTACATACGTGACGGGCGTGCCGAGAACAATGGAATAAATGCGGCGCTTTCCGCGGACCTTGCAAATCCCGGTGAAATTTCCCGAGGTGGTTGCGGCAGTTCTACATGTGTACGCGCGGACATAACACGACGCCGGTATCGTGAAACCGACCTTACTTAGTTTTATCTCGCAACCGCACACGGTTCACGAAATTGTCAACTCATTTGCGAATGCGGAGACAGGGAGAAGGGCAACTTCCCCGCGCCGGTGATCGATGGCGGCAACTCCCAATGTCGCTTGCTCGTTAACCTTCTCCGTTCCTTCCTTCTCTCTCGTGTATATTATGTGTATTTTGACAAGAAACAGGCGTGGAATAATCGTCGCGCATTCCTCTCGTGGCTCGCGTTATTAAACATTGAAAGGCTATTATAGTCGTGAAAGATTTAAGCGACACTTCATTTCTTTTTCTCGTGCGTTTGCGCGCGTAATACGAGCAGAGTCTGCGCACGATGAACAAATGAAAACTAAGTTTAAAATAACTTGGCGATTTTTTGCGATTTTTTCATACATAAATTCAACATAAATTTCAAGTAGTCACTCTCTTATTCGGAGTGAGTCTGAAAAGAGGGAAGACACGCGGAACAATTTTTGTTCTCCGCGAGTTTTGAGTTTCGTAGTAGAAATGTTCGTTTTAACGCGTGGTTGACGGATATTCGCAAGATTACTTTTTCCTACGGTCGACGTTTACCAAATTGAAACGCGCTTCGCAATTGAAGCTTGCAATTAAAACTCGCCGGCGGAAGTGGTTAACCTTTCGCAAAGAAACTTGAGATGGGACGCAACGAGAAACGATCCGGAACACTCGACTCAAAGCTTTCGCAAAACGAGCGCCCGGATAAGAGACTTCAAAGGCTATCGTGCGCATATTTTAACATACCAAATGGATCGGCATTGTGTTGTGTTGTGCATTTCGCGTGACGAGCAAAACTCGTATATACGCAACAAAAAACAAAAAAGAAAAAAAAAACAAGGCGAATTTAACGTTTCAATTTTGCAAAAATTCGTCGGATATTTCGAAATGCATTTCTGCGTATTCGATAACAATTAACAATTTGTATTAACAATTTTCCATCCTGATTTCGATGTGTATAGGTTCGGTTATTGTTACTCGAAGCGAAATTTTCAGCCGCGCAACAATAACGCAGCTAAACAACAATTCGCACAATTATGATACAAAAAGTAAATTTCATTGCGAAATTGTGACAATTCATTTATCGCTTTTCGACGAAAGAATATTACGCTCGAACGAAGTTGTATATATAGTATATATATATATAGTGTCGCGCGAATATTTCGAAAAACAATGCAGTGAAACGCAGCTAATTTCGAAGCGTATGAAAACGCTTAAACGGCGCGCCCCGCGTGTCGATTCTGTCTATACGCGCCCTTCCCACGCGATAAATAAAATTCTCTGTTTTACGGTTTTTCATTTCGGCCGATATTCAAAACGATCGCGCGCCAAATAAAACATAACACAAAATTTCTGATATTTCGCAAACACTGTCTTGCTGTTTCGAAACATTTATATTCCGCGTCAAAATTTTGAATGCGAACAAAAGTGGAGGTCGAGGACGGTGCTCGCAGAGGCGCTAAATACAGTTCGCGATGTACATATCCGTTGTGAAAAATCGATATTCCGCGTCGATATTCTACATCAATTTTCTACAGAGCTACCGCACCTTGTGCAGAGTGAGCTGACTGGCTGGCTTTGCGCGCACACACATACACACGCGCGGCCACCCATTTTCCGGGGTTCGCTTCCCGAAATTGGATGCCCGAACAAGGAGCCAATGCGGAAACACTTGCTCCGTTTTCGATTCGACGTGATAGCCTCGCGAAACAGAAGAAGACGAAAAACACATTCCTCCGTCGTTATGTACTTGCGACTTCGCGATGAAGCCAGAGTGATTTTCTTTCCAAACATCCGCGAGTTGCTCAATTGTAACGGCAAACACCCGACGAAAAGATCATTTTCGTCCCGGAGGAAGTTTCTTCTTGCGCACATGTGTTTCCCTCCCTCAATATCTCTTTAACGACGACTTGATTTCTCGAAGAAAACCGAGGATCGTGAAAAAGAAAGACATTACGTTCTATAATTTCGTTATTTTGCGGCAATAAAGAGCAGCGGTGCTTATCACATCAGCCTAATGTCGCGACATCAAGCGTAATGTCAGCAATAAGAGCGCTAATATCAAAGAACAACCAGAGTTGAACGTTTCATTGCGTCTGTCAGTTTGACAAATATTTGAAAAAATTTTTTATTACTTTTAATCTCTTTAATAAAAAAAAAAAAAAAATTTATTTAAACGAATATTTTCAACAAAACGAATTTTCGGCCATAATTATTTAATGGAGATTTTTGTTTCAACACACCTTTTTTGACCATTTTTTGACCATTTCTGTAATTAAAAAAAAAACAAATTCTCAAAATTCGTTAGTTTGATGAGTTTTATTTCGGTGTTAAAAGTCACCGATGTGATCGCGCGGGGTGGGAGAAATTGAGAAAGCTTAAAGTATATCGTCTAAAAGACAAGACTTTCCATTAACATCCCGGAAAGCGGCGGAAAAAAGCGCATCCCGCGTCCGAAGTCCGCGCACGTTTTGTCTCAGAGACGTGTACGGCACGTTTCTTTTTTTTTTTTTTTTTGCGAGAGTAAAAGCCACGCGGAATTCCCTTCGTGAAATTTGCCGTTGAATTCTGGAAAAACAACGGCTCTCCGTCTAGTAATAGCGCAAACTCCCGAGGGAAGCTTCGACGATTCGCACGCGCGCGCGAACTCTCGCGGTGTCGGGGACAACGTAATGTATGCGTCTATGGATTTTCATCGCAGCAAAAGCGACCGGTGTAAAGCTCGCGAACGACATGGATCTCGAGAAGGAGAAAAAGAGAGAGAGAAAGAGAGAGAGTGGTTGAAACACGTCGGCGCGAATGCTTTTCATGATTCTTATTCTCCGGAATGTGTCCTCACGGAGGGATTGAACTGAAACGCGATCGTTATTGGATAGCGCTGTGAGTTATTTCAGTTTCTGTGTGTGCGCGCGCGTGGGTGTGTATGCGCGCGCGCGCACGCGCTGATACTTCTTTTATTAGCTAATAAATTTTGTCCTTTCTGACAGAAAAAAAACAGATCAAGTTTTTCCTTAGTTTTATTTTCTTGTTTTATCGTGCGAGGAAATTATTTTCTTAAGTAGCCACAAATTGCGTTGTGTAAGTACTTTAATAGCGAGATTTTAGCAATTTAAAAACGCGATTGCGGTACATACTCTAGAAATGAGAATTAATTTTACATTTTTCTCTCTCTGTAGAAATACGGTTTATTACTCGGAAATAGTTGCAGCGCGGTATTTATTTGATCGCAATATAAAATTAACCGAATTATGTAATATTTTACAAAATTGCAGTTAGAAATGTGTGTGTGTGTGTTCGAAACACACACGCGCGTAAAACGTCTCTCTTTTTCTGATTATTTAAAGAGAATTTTTATGTAAAATATTTCTCCGATTAATTAAAGAGTCTTAAGAGCAACAGAGGGTGAGGTATTGTTTCGAGATAATTATTTTTGCGTTAAAAAGCACTTTGCAAGCGTGTATTTTCAAAGAATTTAAAAGAAATGCGAAACCGAGAGAAAGAAAGATAAAAGAGACACATAGCCGTGTGTGTCACTTGTCAGTAAAGTTACACGTTGGTTGGATTTTTCCGCGAGGCGACGTTAGTCGCATTGCATCCGCTCGTAGTAGCTGAATATGTAAGGATTTATGGCGGGTCGTAAATAAGGGCCAACAGGATATGAAATACTTGATAGTTGAACATTTCGCATATCGACGTGCTTGACAGAACCTAAAGTGTATTTCTATTCTTTTGTAAACCAGACTTGAGAAAAGAAACAATTTTTATATAACACACATTGTTGTTATAATATTAATAATTTTATAAAATAAAAAAAAAGAGTAAACTATTATGAGAAATAGCGCAAAAGTTGTTGAAAAATCGCTCGTCCGCTTGTAATAGCTTCTTTGGAGAAGATCGGTATCGATTATGATAATGGATTATGATAATGAAGGTAGTGAGAGTGTGTGAGGGATAAAAGCGCGTCGCGATTGGACGACGATAGGTGCAACGATCCGGTGATAATCGATAGAACGGGAGATCGGCGGCAAAGATCCGCCCGTCACAGAATCCGGATTTCATCTGTCGATAATGCCGCAATTAATGCTGTCGTGTTTTCAACAAAAGCAACATTAATAATTAACACATCGGTCCAAGCGCGATAAGAAAGGGTCGCACAATGAACAATATTCAATCCCTGAAATTTGTCACAATATTTCTATACGTCGGATGGAATAATTGAGAATAACATAATTATATTTCAACATATATATGTACGTGTGCGGTAAAATGCTAATTCGTTTGCAAATCGCTCGTTTTTCCTCCCGTTTCGATAGTCCGTTCCAGACGAATTTCCTTTAAATCCCTATCGCGGCGCGATTACAAAACGGCGATCAGAATTCGCGGGAATTTTGAAACACTTTTCTCTCGACCGTATTTCTCTTTTACGTAAATATAAAATTCACCTCATCCGATTGTTTTTTTTGTGATTTTGTAACAAGAAAACTTGGTCGTGTTCACACAATTACCTACGCATTAAAAATAAGTGCCGATTGTTTTCTGTTCGCTTTATCGAGGCTGAACGCGCGCGGAACTAGTTTGGCGAAGCTACTTTCGGATTCAGAGGAATCGCGAACGGAATATAATTTCACGCGCAAGCTGCTGATTAACATAAAAATTTAGTCACACGCGAGAGTTTTTTCTCCCTCTCATTATAAAACCGCGAAGAACAAACGGGAGATCGGCGGAATACTCATTGCATGCACTCGTCGTTTTATACGATCTGCGCAAAACGACTCGTGCCAGCTATTCCGACCTGACGTCTCGCACGTGAATAACGAGTTCGATCCCGTCCATAAAATTCTTTGTCTTTCCGCTTCGAAAATTTGCGCGAATCACACGCGAATAAAAGATCGGAGAAAGAGAGATAGATAGATAGATAGATAGATATAGAGAAACGGCAAACAGATTCAGAAAGCTATAAAATCCGACGAAAAGCAGACGACAAATACGCGAAAACGAAATTTTTGTTTTGCTTATAATTTTACTGTCGAAATAAAGGTTTTTTTCTCGTCTCTATACACGCTCGAGACGCGAGCCAAGATATTACAAAGACAAATACACTCGAAAAGGCGGTCTAAATTTGACTCCCCCGTGATGAGAGAGAAATGGAGAGACCCGATCGCAGAATAGGTCCGGCAATAAGGTCATTCCGCTTCGGTTCATACCGATTGCTCTTCTATTCACTCCCGATATTAACTGCTGAACCCATTTTCTGTGTTTTTTTTCTCCCTTCCCCGGGCTTCGCCCGCGTCGTCGTCTCCGTCCCTCAGCGATTCACTCGTAACCTTTCATTCTTTCCCTCTCGTCGTTCCCGTCGACGTACCGTCTATTCAAATTCACCTTCTGCGCGGCGCACGTTTCGTTCAACGTGAGAGAGAAAGAGAGAGAGAGAGAGAGTGAGCTCCGCGCAATTTAAGAAATCAATTAAAGTCGTTCTTGCCTAGTGGCCTCCGAACAATACGCGACCTGTCGCTTTCTGTGCGCGCCTCGTGAGATAAAATGAAAACTGAACCGATCACACGTAGTCGTCGCGGACGCGCGCGAGATATAGATTTCTTTACGGCGCGATTTTCAATCTCTTCTCTCTTCCGCAGTGCGCGCAAATAAATCTCATTGAAATAACGGAATGTTCCGAATTAAGAAAGAGGATAGGAATGGGAGCGAAAACTAATCGGGAAAATTTTTTTTGATTGCAAAATAAAACAAACGTTTCGTCGCTCGTGAATACACACGCAGACACACGTATATTATTTCTTTACCGCGTTTGGCACGTACTTCACACTTTTTTCCGGATAAAATATTGTCAACATTCACATCAGACACATCTCTCTTCGTTTCTGAAATCAGGTCAGAGCAAAAGGAACGGGGGAAAAAGGGAATGTAAAAATTTATTAACTAATCCAAAAAGCAAAACCGACGCGCGATCAATCTCTTCTGAAAGAGAAAGAGAGAGAAAGAGAGAGAAAAAAGACGGCAAAGAACCAACACGGCAAACTTTCCAATGAATATTACAACTTTAAAGCAAACACACTCGGAAAAGAGAGCTAGCTAGACAATAAGATGTTTTTTGGGTTACTAGCACAACACAGGCGCGCCCTATTATTGTTTTTATTTTAACGTGTAAGTGTCAGTAAACACAACCTGTCACCGCGATGACAGCTAGTATATACGTCTTACAAACCATAAAACACACATTAGAGAGATGTCAGAAATAACGCAAGAAAATCAAAATCACAAAATAGTGAGAGAAACGGAGTGAGGGAAATGGAAAAACAACACGTGACTTTACTTTAGTCACGTTTTTAAAGTCACGTAAATGTAATCACGTGTTGTTTTTCCTCTCCTCCCCCCTGTCATGACTTTATTTACGTTTTTAAAGACACGTGACTAAAGTACAATCACGTGACTTTAGTCACGGAGTCGCGTTTGAACGGCGCGAGGCGTGTCTCTTGATTCGACACGACATGAATTGAGAAACACATTCGAGAAACGTCCAATTAGCATTGAGATAAAAGCAGCAAAAATCAAGATCGATAGAATCGATTGTGATTATTTACACACGCTTTTTCTGGTAGGATTTGAAAAATTTCCCGGAAGAGGGAAATTCTTGAGAAACGATTTTAGGAGCCGTTTTATTCTTTTGTCGAGCGTGAAATCGCAGGAAAAAGTCCAGCTGTGAGGGTCCGACCTTCTGATCCTTTCTCTCTCGTCGTTTTCAAAGCACGTCGTTTCTCAGCTCTCGTTCGTTTTCCATTTGCTATTCAGTCCAGCCTGAACTAATCAAAATTTACAAGCAAAGATGAGTTTTTTTTTTTCTCACGTAGCTCAAAAAACATCCGGTTCTATTATTCTCAATTTGTCAAATGCATTGATAAAGAAATATGAGACCTTCTTCATTCAATACGTGTTTAAAACATTGTGATATATGACCCTGATAAAGCACGTGAGAACTGTGTATGTATGGGTGCATATACAGATACTTTCTTTCATGAAAACATAACAACAAAGATTCGACTATGAAGACAGTCTGTGGCTCCTATCTCTCTCTCAATATACCAAGCGGTAAATAGCCGAGTCGAATGTCACATACCGGATGACTAATGCGCGTTCTGTTTCACTGTTACACATTGCGGGGAAGTTACGCTCGGCGATACCGAGAAAAGTGAAATGTCATTGTAGTTTTCTACCCTTTTTTTAGACACCACACAGGTAAGACTCGTTAGTCCGGATCCGGTTACGTTTTAGTTGGAAGTGGGAGAAAAAAAAATAAGTAGACACCGTGTTCTCGAAAGAAGCGAACGTGCGTGGGAGAAGAAAAAGCTCGATGAAGGTTCAGGCAGGCATCGGAGAACAATCGGCGATCCGCTAAATGCGTAATGCCTCTTGAAAAACGTATCAGAACGAGTTACGATCGAGCGCTCTCGAGAGATTTTCAGTAGTATAACTAGCGCATCGATCGAACGCGTCGCTAGCATACTATTTTCGTGCTTTCGATGGACGGATCAATCGAGGCCCTCCCCTTCCTCATCCGGATAGAGAGCCCTGTGCCGGATATCTGAATATTTAATAGTAAACGTAAACTGCGGCGCGTATAACATTTGATTCGCGTGACGCATTTCTATTGGACGGTCCGCTTTATGACGTTATTAAATTAATCTAATCCGCGCGACGCACACCGCGCGCCGGAAACTGAAATATGGCGTTTATACGGAGCCACACTTCATCGCGCGATTAGATTACGCATATTGACTCGATCGATATCGCCCGCCTGGTTGGTTTATAACCCGCTTGATGTTACACACGACAACAATGTTTTGCAGGGTTTGCTGCGAGAGAACATTTCGCGTTGTAATTGGTAACGGGGTGGGGTGGGGGGGTCTTCGCAATTTGGAAGAAATTTAATTAAAATACATATCTCCGATAATAAAATCGCGACACAGGGTGTTCCCGAAATTCTCACACAATTCGCCGCGTCAGTTGCTATCAAGTTAATTGTTAAAAAGTGCGTCGCTCTTGTTTTCGCACAGAAATAACTTAATTGTCGTCGAAACAGATTTTTTCCCACCTTGTTTGTATTTTAATCGTTACACGTTTCTTTTATTTTTTGCACTCGTTTTTCGGACTCGTAAATTTTATCCGTTTTTCGAATTTTTGTCGAAAATCTAATAAATTCTCCTCGATGTAAAATAAAAACTATTGAAGAGCGAAAATGTAAATATACATTGTGCATTTGTGCGACAATAGTCGTTGCCACTGCAGCGGTTTTGTTCGACCCGCTAGATCTACGAGAGAGTAAGAAGTTCGCGAACTTCATTCAAATGTGAAAGACGAACGTATCGAGAGAATTCGATATCGCGCGCGCGCATATTGGTAAATGTATCTACCTATCTCCTCTGTGTATATCCGTAGTTCCTCAGTCAGTTTCTCAGAGAGTCTTCAATTTGCTACTTCAAGTCTATATCGTTTCTGTAGCTCTCTCTCTGTCACGCGTTCAGCGCGCGCAATTCTCCGGTGGGATCTTCCGATTTCTATATCTGTCGAAACTCTTTCTATTTTCTCATGACTGCAAAATCGCACGCAGACATTCCCGATACTTTTCAAGCGAAAGAGAGAGAGAGAGAGAGAGAGAGAGAGAGAGANAGAGAGAGAGAGAGAGAGAGAGAGAGAGAGAGAAAGAGAGAGAGAGAGAGAGAGAGAAAGAGAGAGAGAGAGAGAGAGACAATACGGAAAGGAAGAAAAAGTTTCCGAAATATCAAAGGTATTTCGTAATATACCGCCGCGCGCGCAAAATTATCGATCGCGTTTCCGTATTTTGTCGCATTTCTCTACTTGTTTTTTTAAATAAGAAGCGTAAACAAATGTGGATATTTTACACTACGACTTTTGTTTTCTTTTTTTTTACACAACAATAAATTTGTTTTGCTCTCATTTTAACGTTTCAATTTTAAACAACACACACGTTGCGCTCATCAAAAGCTGTGATTAAACGGAAAGATATGGAGATACACTTTTGTATTGTATTTCAACACTCTTGCATTTAACGTTTCCACTTTTGTAATTATGAAAGTCCTCCGCGTTACGCGATACACACACGGGGAAGGAATTTCATTCTTATTTAATTAATACCGACTAAAACGCGCGCGACTGTGCGTTTGTCTCTGCTCGAATAATATAATTTACAGACGTGCAATGTGACGTGCGCGCGCGCACACAAATATCAAAGGGTGATGCTCGTTTCGACACAGAAACTAACCCATCCGGATAGTGCTTCGATTTCTAGTGAAACACACAACGCGCGGTTGCCTCCTTTTGCGTCGCTTGCAGATGTATGTAAATCAGCGCGTTTGCTGAGCAATGTGTGTGTGTGTGCGTTGCAGAGAAAATTTGTGATACATTAAAATCGCGACGATGAATAATAGTTTTGCGAATGACATTTAACAATTGGCGCGTGTCTCTATCTGATACATAATTTATTCGTTTGTCCAATTAATTCTGAGTGTATAAAATTGACAAAATTAAAATTAAAATGAGAGAAATGAGTGACCCAGAATACGTACAATGCGTGTTTCAGTCTGCGTGTGAGAAATAACAGATTAAAAGCACGTAATAGCGATAGTGGTGTTGGCGGCGGCGGCGGCGGCGGTGGTGATGGCTATAATAGCCGTTTCAATTTCATATCGATGCATCTGCCTCGGCGCGTCGGTCCCGTGCATTTGCGTCAGTCCGGGTGGGTATCGACGATGGTACAATGGTAGCCGTGTATCACGACGAGAGGAGAGAGTATCGGCCGCTCAGCGCCGGAAATTAATGATCCGCGCGCGGTAATTCCTTTAGTATTTCCGGGACGATGTCGTAATGAATCCCTTTGTCGCAGATATGATTCGCCGCCGGTGGATGCTCGCCAAGAATCCCGAGTAAATGAGTAATCATCCTTCCTATTTTAATCAATCCCTCTTCCTCTCCTCCTCCTCTTCTTTCCGCACACTTCCAATATTGCAGATTTTAACTCAGCGACAGATAAATCGCGGCAGACATGCGGTAATCATCCGATATCATTTTTTTTTCCGCGAACAGCGCGCGCGCGCGCGCGATCTTATCGGAGTGTAAATTGTGACGGAAGAAAGACACACACAACTGACGGTGCGGTGAGTGAGTCTTATCTGTTAACGCGATGATACGTTTAATAAGATAATTGCAAGACACACACACACACACGCGAAATGTAATGCGGCGCGCGATAATCCGCCGTTTGCGAATGCAAACTCGCGCGAAATTTCAGTAACTCGATTTCGTCGCAACACACACGATTCTCATTGATTAAACACTCAATTCCTCATTTCGTTCGAACATAAACATTGTCGCGCGTAGCTTTTTTTATTGACTCTTTTTTCGTTCACATGAGATTGTACGTCGATGTTAAAACTCTTCTCGTTCCTATCTCAAAGTTATTATCGCGGAAATCTCGACGGTAGGGAGGTTTTTTGCGATGAAAAATTTCTTAGCGTAGTGAAGAATTCATAACGAGACGTTAAAAAAGATCTTCATCCGCGGATTCCGCTAATTTGACGAGAGGATGAAAAAAAAAAAAGAAAAAAAGAGAAGCCGCGACATCAAATGAATCGTTGGTTCTTTTAATTTCTGGCCACTAGATCTTTCGCGGGATGTGCCGAGTAAAATACGTGAGATTATTTCTGGAATATTATCGGACGCAGGTGTGTTTGCGGAAGGAAATTTCTGTGCTGTGCGGCAAAAAAAAAAGCAAAAAAGAAAAATTGAACGCGCTCGCGTTTTCCCGATATAAATTCTGAATTATTATTATCATTATTTTTTTTTTTTTTTAATTCTCTCTCAAAGAAATTTCAAAAGAGATGGCGGGAGATAAACGTTAAAGTATAATTTGATTTTACGGTTCTCTCTCTCTCTTTCTCTCTCTATTATGCTCTTAGAGCCAGCTCCGAGAGCAAAAGCTTTACGGAAAACTTTTAAGACTCGCGCGCAATCGCAGCGAGACAATTAACCACGTTTAAAGTTTAGTTTATGCAAATATAAGGAGCTAGTTTTTGCCTCTTAACGACACTTGAATCAAACGCACCGCGATTTCTTCATTCATATTTTTCGTACTTTACATTCGCGTTGCGAAATTGGAGTGACTGTGCAATTTCTGCAAAAAAAGTTTTCAAAAAACATTTTTGCAACAAGTGCTTCAAAACTACGAGAGGTTGTCTAAAGAAATACACGCACGAAAAAAAAAAACACGGTATTTATATCCGCGGATTTCGATGCGTTGATTTAATGATGTCGTAAATATATAATTCCAAAACGACAGCGAACAACGCGCATTAAAACACGCAAACTTTTGCGGATACGGGAACTTGGTCTTTTTGTCCTTCTCCTCGTCCTCAGGACAAAAGGGCTCGGCTGTCATCCAGTGATTCATCTTCTCGCTCGTATTCCCGAGCATTCGAACTTTTTCTTTAAAACAGTTATCGGATTTTACGACGGGACGTAAGAAAGGTGCGCCGAAGAGAAAAATGAGACTGCGTGAACAATTTCTATAAAGACATTTTTCGAAGTTTTGCCAACTGAGAGAGGAGAGATTCGAATTTTCATTCAAAATCGAAACATTCGACATTCACTCGTACCAAAACAGTTGTATGAAATTCTCTCTTACTCTACTCGACATTTCTTCTCTCTCGACACGTCGCTTTAAAAATACAAGTTATTGTTATTTTTTTTTTTTTTTTTTTTGTGAAGCGAATAGAGTTCCGCTGATATATGTCACTCGGTTTTTGAATCGTGTCGTTGTACCGGAATCATTGACATTTACTATCGCGTGTTTCCATCGTGCAAGAGAGAGAGAGAGAGAGAGAGAGAGAGAGAGAGAGAGAGAGAGAGAGAGAGAGAGAGAGAAAGAGAGAGCGTGAAAAAAAAATTGTGTAAAGGCAAACGATATTCATTGATAACGCTTCGCGATATATACGCTTTTACGGTAGCGAATGGAATTATCGAGCGACATAAGTGGTGCAGGGGCTGAAAGGCTATTACACGATGATACGGTTCGAGAAGGAGGTCACCGAAGCAACAAATTAAGTCGTAATAAAGACTCCGCGGAGAAAACGTTTATATATTTTATGTTTGGCGACGCAATCACGTGTAAGCAAACAAAAAACTCCGCACGGCAAAAAAATAAAATAAAATAAATATGTTTGTTCGGACGCTCTTATATATCCCGTCCGCTTTACGAGCAAATTGCAGATTTTCCAACACGCAAACACACAATAAGAAAAGATAAATTGATTCAAAGCCAGAGCGGCGGATGGAAAGCGTCCAATACGCGATAAAGTATTTTTGCGGCTATGCGAGAGCGCGCATGTTGTGTTCGTTTTTTTTTTTTTATACGCAAGGATTAATTCTCTGCAATCCGATTAAATTCTCTTTCGAAAGCAAGTGTTGATCACAGTTCCGTACGAATTGTTTATTTGCAAGAAAATGATTTGTAATTCCGTACGCGCGCAATTTCTTTAAAATAGATACGCATCCTCGCCGCACATGTACGTCGATCGATCGATTCGACTCCTGGTCGAAGAAATAAAACTTCGCTTTTCTCGAGAAAAACGTTGAAATAATCGTCCGTGAACAAAGAAATCGTCCGAAAATACATGAAACGAAATGGCGACTGTGCTCGCCTCATCGGTTTTGTCGTCCCCTGCTTTTCTTTCTCTCGAACGGGGAGATTATATCGATGAGGACGCACGCGCGATTGATCGCGCGCGTTTTCCCATCTAATGTAACGAACAAGTGCAGAAAAATATCTGAACGCAAATATGTACAAGCTAGTGCTCACATAGGCACGTTCGCGTTCTGATCTCGAATAAAAAGCCGCGTAATCTCGGCAAAAAAATACTCGCAAGAGTTTCGCAATACTTCGGATTTCTTCGTTGATTTCTCGCGATTCGCTCGACGCAGAGTACAAGTTTATTGACACTTGAAATCTAATTATATAACTTTTTAATCCTTGTAATAAAAGTTATATATTTTATATATAATTTTGTATACAATATTAAAAATTTATAAATTATAATATAAAAATTTGCAGCCGAAAGCTGTTTTTGTTTATTTAGAAAATTAAAAATAATAACGAGAAAAATAAAACATTTTCTCAAATATCCGTCAAATTGAAACGCGCTAAAATTAAGTAATAAACAAATTCACCTCGAGTTGTTTTCCTGATGTTAAAGTCTTGATTTGCGAACGTGCAATATTGTATCGGAGGTAATTGTGTTGTTTCTGCGAATAATTGGTCTGACTTGGAGTTGGTATTTTTTTTTTTACTCACGTTAATTTTGTTTCGCGGAAGGTGGAATTTGCGCTATGCGTTAGAGTCACAAGTAATGATCTCAAGTCCGCTGTAGGAGGATTATACAAGGATCGCGCGTAGCGATTGCAGAGAGAACAGGTAACAGGATTTGAGCGCGTGATGACACACACGCGCGCGTCGAGAGATGTGAGGCGCCCGACGTGCAGTGCTACTGCGCGCTCTCGCACATCATCATCGGTAAAGCAAATCAAACATCCCTTAATAGAATCAGCGCGTAATCGCATGCGCTTTCGATGTACGTACGATGTACGGTACATACGTACTCTCCGCTCTCCGTTTGTCTACGCGAGATTCGCATTGTTTAAAGCAGATTGAAACGTTGGGAAAACATTTTCATCCCGCCGGAACTATCTCGCAGCCATTCACTTTACATTATTTTGCGGCCATCCAATTATCTTTCTCTTTCTCGGACCGCACTCGTTCGCTCGAAAACAAAACTGACTTTCAAAGTCTCTTCTTTCAGACCGCAAGCTCTTCTCGTTTATTTTCTTACGACGCGAGTCGAGAATTGCGCGAAAAATCTCGAAGAAAAGGCGATGAAAAAATTCGTTTTCTTTCCTAATTTTACCGATTAGCGCGAATAAACAATCTGCGCGCTTTTTCTTTCTCTTTGCGCAAAGTTCTCGACCGGGAATTTATTCACGCGCCGAGATCGGCCGTCACCATTTTCGCTCTCTAAGTTTCGGATATCAGTTTTCGCGTAAAACGCGAAAACGTGTTCTCGAAAAACGGTATTCTCGAAAGCGGATCCCCGGGAATATCTCCCGGAAGAAATGCGTTCGACAGGCGCAAAGGAGGGGAACAGTGTAAAGTTTAGCGTGTCAAGACGAAGAGAAGCACCGACCCCGAGCAGGTGTGGCAACCAAGCCGCGCCGAGTATGAAATAAATCTGCATTGTAGTATCTCGGAAAAAGTAACGCACGCGGTATACTAACAAGAAGATATGCGCAGCAGGCGCGCGCGGATAAGAAGAAAGAAATAAAGTTATTGCGCTTCGAAATTCGATCCCAGAACGAATTACCTTGAAATATCGTTTGTAATAACTTTCAAGTGTGTTTTATATCTCTCGTAAGAATTTTTTCTTTCTCTCTTTTTCAGACAAGGATGTTAAAGCGAGCTTTGTTTATGCAATAAATAATTGTGTTGTTAATTTTTTTTTCCGTAAAATTACTAAGAGCGTTAATATCGTTTTCAACTTCGTATCGTCTCGACATATATATTTCAGATTAAAAAAAAAAAAAAAAAAGAAACAAAAAGATATAATATCTCGAGAAAAGATTTCGAGACCGTGTTTCGATAGCTTTTACGATACACTGCGGCGGTAAACGAGGATTATTTTCAAGCGAGCTGACATTCGGCCTGAGATATTACGATTATTACAGTCGATTATTACAGTAAAATCCTTGGCCGTTTCCGTAATTCACGGGATATTTCCGCGTGTAATACTTTGCAACGAAATCGGAACAGAGCGCGTTTCATTGATAACCGGATAAACCTATAGGTTTCTCTCTTCGGAAATATTTGAAGCGCGAAAATTCTAAATATGTGCGCGACGACGGAAAACTCTCTCTCTCTCTCTCTCTCTCGTGTTTCTGCAACTTAACTTTAGTGTGAACGCCGTATTTGTTCTTTGAAAGTGAAATATTCTAACCACGCGGGCAACTCTAACTATTCGCGACAACATGATCTCGAGACGTTGACGTCTTAGTAATCCGCGATACATGGAAGCATGTTGCGAAGAATGTCGTGTAACATAAACTTGTCGCCGGGTCTCTCTCTCTTCTTGGGAAAACTGACAATTTCATTTTCGCGAACAAATCCGCGACGATTCTCACCCGATAATTATTGTCTCGCGAATCAACGCAGTCGCGAAAAAACTTGATACACCTTGCGCGATTTTAAATACGTATTTTGAATACGTCGCACGTATGAATAAAACTTTACGAGTCGCTCCTCCGCACATACCAGCCGCAACTTATTATTGATCGAAATTCAATTCGGAAGCGCAGAGAGAGAGAGAAAGAAGCGAGCCTCTCTCTCGCTTTTGACGATATACATCCTGAATATATTTCACACGAGTTATTGAAAATATAAAAAAAAAAATCCAAATACACATCGTATATGTAGGTCAGTCAAAGTCATTGCAAGTTGTTTAAAATAAAAGAGAGAGGAAGAGAGAGAGAGAGGGAGCTGTGAATATTGCAATATATTTTACACCTAGTATTAACACCGTGGTAAAATATTATACAATATGCAAGACAACCAAACAACCCGCTTAAAAAAATGACGGAGAATTTCAGAAACGCAATTTATTTGCGAGAAACGTTTCGAGTAGTTTTGTTTTTTAACTGGGAGAAAAAAATACGTGTAAAAAATGGTTGTGCAACCGAGAGCTTCTTTTATCGTTAATTGAGTATTTAGATGTCAAAGAAGTCAAAAGTGAAACAACGTATGTTTAAAACGCAGTTTGTTCAAATACCCATTGATGACGGATGTGGAGCAAAACTAGATATGTGTGTGTACACATTCAACTCTGCTTTCCGGAGCGTTAACGAGCTCTCGTTACGAATTATCAACGATACGCGAATATGACGCGCGCGCACCTAAATATTCACGTTGAAAACAAAATTGTGACACGTGCTTATCTAAATACAACGGACGCGTACGAGTTATAAATAATACGGTACAACACGAGAGAGAGAGAGAGAGAGAGAGAGAGAGAGAGAGAGAGAGACAAAGAGAGAAAGAGAGGTGGAGAGGAGATAGAGGGGACTCCTTAAGTACGGTATTAGCGTGCGGTAAATACACGGTGTGCTCGGCATGTTATTCCGCTACGGTAACACGGTGTATACGCGAGCGGGTTCTCTCTCACACGTGTGTGCTCGACACAAGGCGGGCAACCGGGAAACATGCACGTGTCCCGCACACACGAGTAGGGTACGTGCCACTTTCTGGGTCACCCTCTCCATTATCAAAGAATCCCGAGCCCGTCCGTTGATATACGCAGGATGAACGCAAACTGCCTACACTAAAGGGGGTAAAGAATTTAGCTCGCGGGAGTGACGGCGCATACGGCTACATAAATAATATTACGAGCATGTGTGCTCGCGCGCACACACACACACATATACGTTGTTGTTTTTAATAGATGACCAAAAAAAAAAAAAGAACAGAACCGAGATCGCGCGCTCCGCAATTAAAAGAGCTGGAAACGAAAGAGAGAGAGATAGAGATAGAAAGCGGAATAATATCTGCAAACGATATCACAGCGATGAGAGTACGAAGTGAAGACTGGCAGCGATCGCAACGCAATAAAATACAATATAAAACGCGATATCTTCATTTACGTCGATAATATTATTGAGAGAGAGAAAGTGGAAGAGAGAAGAGAGACTAAACGTGCGCGTCAACTGCAACAGACTTTGTTTTCTCGTACAATAATTTCGCTCGAAATATCATTTTTTTTTTTCTAAGAGATTACAAGATATGTAAATTATGGAGTTATACTCGTGCTATGCGAATTAAATTTCTAACAATAATAATTTACGCGCGCGCGTCGCTGCTTTTTCACGGAATTGTTTTGCAAAATTGCATCATGCCAGACGTAATGCTAAATAAATAGACGGAATTTAATTTCCACGGACTCCTTAATACGTAAGCGCCGCCGCGCGAGATGTGGCACGAGTGAAGCGAAATCAAACGATTTCCGTTCTCTCGAACCGCTTCGAAAGTCCTTGCTATATCCCGTTGGAAAAAAAAAAAAAAAAAAAAAGAGAAAGAATAAAAAAACATTGTCCTAAGTAATGGTGTGAGATACTTAGCTAAAGTGTCTTCTGCAGTAACCGAGTTCAAGTGCGTATCACATACTTGTTACAGCGCAGAAATTGTAACAATGGCGACTGAGACCGTTTGTTAGAATTTTCCGAGTCAGTTCGCTCTTCAATCGATGAACTTGACCGAAAGAATTCGGCCTGGAAAAATTCTGAAGTGTGGATTCTCGGGGTCTTCCCGCTCACAGCCCCTGCACTCAGAACGCGAGGCCGATCTAACGATGTGTCCCCCGCTTTTCTTATCTCTCTCTTTCCCTTTTTCTGTAAAAGGTTACTTGGAGGGTGAGAGAAGGGAGCAAGCAAAGGGAAGGGTCGAGATTGTCGATACGACTTCCCCCGCAATCTTCCTTAAACTGATTGCGAAGGGCACAGGTCCCCGTGGGGATGAAGAGGCGTATCGCGGGCGTGAAGAAAGGAAATAAAACGCGGAAGAGAGAAACCGTCTTTCGTTTTGGCCGCGATTATCTCGATTCCGTGCGGAAGCTCGAGCGTAACAAAAAATACATCGGCATCTTGGCTCTTTGCGAAAAGAGAAACTTGTATTGCCGTAAAAAAGTTAATGGGTTGACGATGAAAAATGAAAATGTGCGAATTGCTTGACAAATGTCAAGGCGTCGAGACTTTGCTGAGAAAAACAAAGAGGAAACTCTTCGGGATTTGACACTGCAGTGTAAACAAAAATTGTCTTATCGCAAATTTTGTGATAGAAAAAAATCTCTTTGTTTTGTCTCGTATCTCAATGGTCGCGACGATCACTCGGGAGCCGCAAGTGTATTTGTTAATTTTAATTAGCTAATTTGGTTAAGCTAATTTATGTCTCCGCCGTATACGCTACGCGGTTCGTGTACTGCTCTCGCTCTTGTCTCAATGGTGTTTCACAAAGTCGTCGCTAATTAAACGCGCGCCAAAAGCAATTAAGAATAATACACGGGACACAGAGAGCGGCAGATTAAAATCATGTCGGTTATGCTCTCAAGATTAATTTCTCCGATCCGCTTGTGCGTGGGATAAAAAAGAAATCGATAGTGGCACGACAGGATTTCTCGGCTCGAATTCCGAGCCGCCGTCTTTATTAATCGACCAATCTCTGGCACAGAATAATTAACGACGGATCTCATTACTCGCTCGGGATATACACACGGGGAAAGGATGCTGATGCATCCGCATTGTTCGATAAACTCGCGCGCGCCGCGCAATTTTCCGCCTTCCTGCGCGCCGGAAAAAAAAAAAAAAAAAAAAATAATAGCTGCGAAACCGCGAAATCGATCAACAATAATTATGAAACATTAATTAAATGGATATCGCGCGAGTGCAGCTCTGCTTTCTCGTGACTTCGACCAAAAAAAAAAAAAAAAAAAAAAACAAGTCTCCCATTCATTTCGGTAGCCGGAAAATATTTTACAATCTATATCAAGAGTCTTCATTTTGTCCATTACACGCTGTTTTTCTTCAATTTGCGCGTAATTTTGTTTTATGATTAACGTTAATGAATCTCTCTCTCCCCTTCTTTTTTTCTCTTTCTTTCTCTTATAAGCAAATAAAGTAAACAAAGAGAAACTAATTAAAACTCGAGGTCATTAAAAAAAAAAAAAAAAAACTAATTAAAACACTGTTGTTAAAAAAAAGAACTGCGCAAAACTGTGATATTAGTGTGTGTGTGCAAACGCAGGAAAACCAGGGTACTCTATTTTGCAGTTCCGAACTGGGACGGATGCGCTCCTCGGACGCCACATATAAATATGTACGTTACAAAGGCACCATCCATGCGCGTCCCTGTTATCGATTTCTCTAACATTAACTACCACCGTCTTTTTCGAGACGCGCCGTCATCAACAGCGCGCGCTTCGCAAGTTTCGTCGCTATATGCGCCGCGCGCGCGTTCCTTCGTACGATGTAATTACGTCAACACACGATGGCGATATCAGCCCGGTCAAACGTTTCCAAAGGGAACGTCGTCTGAACGGACAGAGACCGTATCCGAAAATAGACGTATTTGTGGAATGTGCAAGGAAACGCGATATTATTATTGTTTTCTCGAGAAATAAAAACTAGCGAAAAGGTTTTCGACGAGCTGTAGATGTACGCACGCGCGCGCGCGAAACATATTTTTAAACGCGCAAATTATATTTCACGCATAATTCGACACCGAAATTCGATTTGGAAATTCATTTCGGTTGCTTGTTTTGCATCGCGCACGTATCGAATTATTCATTTCCCTCTTGTGAAAAAAAAAGAAAATAAAATAAAATACGCGTAACACAGGCACATCGCGTGCGCGCAAGTAATGCGTAGAATAAAAAAATATATTTTATTGGAATATTGTAATATCCTTACGTCACACACACGACGCAAAGCTTCCTCTTTCTTCTCTCGCGTGCGGTTCAATACAGAACAGAGAGAGAGAGAGAGAGAGAGAGAGAGAGAGAGAGAGAGAGAAAAGAAGAAGAGAGTGGCGTTGATCCGCGAGAGCTTTAGACGTTGATCCCGCGTTATCGATTTTCCACAGTTACACGGTCCGGTTTTTCTTTCCGCGCGGCAACACAACAGGAGAACGCAGGTCCCTCCCTTCATAAGTCATTTACTCATCCGAGATTCCAGAGAGATCTCTCGGGCGTGTCTGAGGTACATATAGGAAGGGTAACAATATAGATAATGTATATATATACGCCTGGTAGAGAGAATGCGCGGCTTATTAATCGAAATCAGATTATAATTACCGTGGGATGGTCGTGGGAGTGACAACAAAATCTTTGCGCCGATAGATTAGACGCGAACACACGCGGCATAATTCGCTACCGACTTTAAGAGGGATGGAAGGAGCAGGGAAACTGGGTGTGTTCCGATATTGATAAGCGCCAGGTTTGTGTCACGGTGTGTACACGAACGTGTTTGAATATCGGTTTCGTGTGATAAATGTCGTGCACGTTAAAAGATATCAAAAATCATCTTGGAACGATGACGACGACGACGACGACGACGACAACTCACCTTGAATGGATTTGTCGGCACGAATTTTCTCAGCGATCTTTCTCCTGAGTATACATATTATACTCCGAGATATATTCCGTGAAATGACAGACCGCTCTATTTCGCTTTGAGATTCTCTCTCTCTCTCTCTCTCTCTCTCTCTTTCTCTTTCTCTCTTTTTCTTTCTCTGTCCCTGGGAAATCGCAAGAACCAAACGATCCCTTCGCGTGACAAAGTCGTGGATTAAATCGCGAAAGAAAAACATCTCGTTGTGTTTCACGGTCGTGATTTTCGTGGATTCGCTCGCAAGCGCGTGTTTTTGATACGAAAAAGCTTTGATAATAAAGCGCGTCGCGTTATTACACGCATCTAATATATCTCGAATTATTGCGAACTATTACTCACGAGAGCGCACCACCGACATATCGCGGGCTTTCAAGCAAATTACGCGGCGTACATATTTTACAACCGCCCCCCACATCGTCTGCGGATGCGAATGTAACTTTGTATCGCGCGCTTCCATTTCGATCGTTCTTCCCGCATATATCGCCAACGCGTGTAACGTGGGTGAAAAATAAAACCGCGAACACACACTCCCTCGCGCGTGCGTTACAAATTTCCACAAATTTCCGCGCCAAACCCCGGGCTTATTCCCCTCCTCCCACCTTCCCGTCGCATTTCAAATCCAGATATTTTACATTTACGATCTTTGATAATCCACTTTGCGATATTCGGCGAGAGAAAATTTCTTCCGATTTCATTTTCGAAGCTTTTCCGACCGTGGTCTGATGTCACGTGTTTTTTCTAACATCTACGGGCGCGCGCATTTTGGCGCACAGCAGTCGCTACTCGACTTTATTAGAAGATACGTCCGGACATACGCACGCGGTGTAACGCCTCTGTGCTCGAGAGAAGAATAGACAAGTATATAAAGTCGGATCTGGAAAGATAAAAAATGCAAGCGTGCGGAGAACTGTACTATTTTATTAGGTGCGCAAAAAACGTGACCGAACTCTCTTTCTCCGCTCGTTTTGTTTAATGTCGTTGCGACGCGCAGAAAGTTGTTGATCAATTTATTTAGATCCGCGCGATGTGTAACATTTGTATTTCGGAATGTGAGGGCAGTTTCTATCTTATTTGTCAGATTAGTATGTTTTTTTTTACTTCGCCTCTCGCGAAATACCGCGAAGCACACGTTCTCGGTAATAATAATAATAATAATAATTTTTCCGCTTCAATATTTATTTTATATTAGGTGCTCGATACGTGCCACAAAATTTAATCATACGAAGATACGTTCGGTACGTTTTTCGTTCGCATGTTTACTCGCGCGCAACTTCCGTCAATATTAAATCTCTCTTGATAGGTTCATTAACTATTTTATAGGCTCACAATTCTCGAAGTCACGATAAAGCAAGAGACACATAACGTGGATAAATGTACAAACAGTACATAATCGATAAGTATATCTGGCTGGCTGCCAATCGAACCGGCACGACAGTTTTGTTAATTCCAGACGCGACGTGTACCAAGTTGTTTTTGTTTATTTTTCTTCTGCGAAACGTATTCGCTAAGTCTGTAATTATCGATCAATTTGAAGAGAGAGTCCACAAACGGACTTTTCGTAAGTATCTCGGTGAAAACGAGCTCTTCAGCGTGAAAATTTGATTGTGGCAAAAGATTTTTTTTGTTTTGTTTTTTATTTTATATACCGTTGTGTTATATTGCAAAAAGTTCCTGTAAAGTTGTGTTACGAAATAAAGAACGCGATGCAAAATGATTATTTCGAGTTTTTATTAAATAACATCGATTGAGAGTTTACGTTTTTGAATATGGGAAATTGTTAATCGTATTAATGTCTGCGTCACATGTCAGTAATACGATTACGTCACTGTAATACGGTCGTTTAATCCGATGATTTATGGAAAAAAAAATGCGTGTTACGTAGCCGTTTCCTGGTTGACTGCGCCGCGCCGTTTCTCTGGTCCTTGAACGCTTTTATCTGAAAATCAATCTACTTGCAAATGCGGAAAATTGAGGGAGAGGATGTACACAGGGGGGTCGCTCTGTGTTCTCGTCGGCAACATATTTTCTTTTATCGCACAACACACACACACACACAAGAAAAATCGCGCGTACTTACAAATCTCGCGGGATACATTTGATCATCGTGAGTTTAAAAATAACCACGTGTTCGTCCGATTTGAATGTTTTTCGGCGACGTATTTAACGAATAAGCGACGTTGCTGTGGCTACGATTGATTTCTTAAATATAAAACGCCGGTTACATTTGGTTGCGAGAATTTAGGTCGCCCGGTCGCGCGAAAACGGAAAAGAAGCAATTTTTCACTGAATAAATTCGGAGATTTCGAAGGTGAACGGGATGATATTCCGACGCGCCGCGCGCGAAAGACGTCCCGTCGACGCGAATCTTCTCTCCTCGTGTGCGGTTAGAGAGAAGATTCGCGGTAATAAAAAAAAAAAAAACGCCTAGTACAACGTAATAAATGCCTTAGCGCGAAATTGTCCAAACTCTCGGGGGAAGTGCGCTGGATATGTGCGCGGACAAGAACATGTGAAATAAAGTCTGGGCTTTTCTTCTTTTTTTTTTTTTCCAAAGCGTCCCAGTTTCTCTATAATATTTATAGCGATATAAAACAACGCGGCGTATATAAGTTTCGGAGCCAAATCGAGCGCGAACTCGATTCTCGAACTGCTTCTTATCCCGCTGCGACTTTGTCCCTTTATCTCGTTTCTCTCATTCCCTGACCCCGGTCTCCTCCTTGTGTGTCGCGTTTCTCTGCCCTCTCTTTTGTGCCCCGAACGCGTTCTCAAATTTTTTATCACACACGCGAGCAATTACATGTCACATAAAAAGTTGTCCGTAAGGATTTATCAACTTTTTATTTGAAAAAAAGAAAAAAAACTATATTTTCGGCTTGCCTTTACAAGCACTTCGGATTCATCCCGGAGAGTAAACCGAGATAGAAAAAAAAAAAAAAAAATGTGTCGCGCAACGTCGTTATATCCCGCGGGTACAGGTGTTGAGAATAATTTCACCCCTCGACGATTTTCTCGTTTCAACAAACGTTCCTTTTTATTTGGCGCGGCGAAAAGTAGGAGGCATGCCAAATAGTAGACGTTGGCGCGAGGAAAACTTCGCCGAGTAAGTTTTTCATCGTGAGAGCCGCGGCGAAGCTGTGCTCGCATGCGCATGTTCTTTTTTTTGTTTTTGCACGCGCCGCACCGCTGCGCAATTCTGTAATGTCGGGAGCGATAAATTCTCTGTCTTCTTGAGAATCTTGTGTCTCGCGGCTACAACACAACTATTAAAATGCAATACGCTAGCCCCAAATTGCTTGTGCTCGTTTGCACACACATATGTGTGTAATATCTTGGAGAAACGAGTGCTTATGTAGCTTATAACGCGCGGTGGAAAACGTCTGATACTTGTCGTTAACATAAATCGCGTTGTGAACGCGTCAGAAAATGTAAAAAGCGCGCGATCGCACAATCGACACCCGTCGTCCGCATCGGATTGTCGACGAGAGTGGTGTCGTGTCGTCTATTTTTCACGTCTTACACAGCGACGATGGGCACATGAATGGAAAAATCGTTTTCGTCACATTTGCCATTCGCGTCTCTCGTTTCTCTGTGCAACGCGAGCGGTCTCGCGCGCGTGTGCGCGCGCACGACAGAAAAAAAGAAAAAAAACAGATTATCTGATAGAAGTGTCAGTCACGTCGATGCTTGTAAAATAAATGCCAATTGAGACCCACTGAATCTGTCAAGAACTTTTCCCGTGAAGAGAGAGAGAGAGATGTTTATTTTACACTCACACACTTATTTTTGTCTCTCCGTCTTACGCACAACGGTCTCATCTCTTTGACAAATTTCCTTCGACGCTGTGAATATATCATCAAAATGTAAAAGGGAAAAAGTTCGTGACGCAAATATCCCATTGACCCGATCAGCGCCACTGAATATTGACGTCGGATATTTATTGCTCAAATGTATTACAAAATATTTATGTGTGTTAGAAATCAACAATTAAAAACAAATCTTATTGTTATGATTAGTACGTGTAATTTATAACTTCTTTATAAATTTTTTAAACGTCTGATCATTGATGACATGTTTGGTCGTTTGAACATTTTCCTTGTTCTAAAATCAGTTTTCTTGTATTTTTTAAAGAAATTATTCGCGACATCTTCATCTTGTCAGCGATTACAAACTGACTGAGTCGCGTAATTGAGAGAATTAATCGATCTTATTTTTTTGTTACAGCACAATGTCCGCCTGGATAAAATCTGCCCGCGCTTGTCAACTTTCATCGGATTCTCTTCAATGGATACTTCGATGGTAAATCTCAGGACGTAAGTAAATAATTAATTAATTACGTAAATTAATACACTTTTACGATTTGTTAAACGCGCTCTTTGTCTTCCCTCAACGTCGCGAATTCGCTCGATAAAGCAAACAAAAATGCGCTTGTTGTAATTGAACGAAGGACAATTTCGCGTCGCCGTTCGAAAGTAGAGGGACGGCAAAACACATTGTTTTCCCCCGAGAAATGCACTAGCACTTTTTTTTATTTCCTCCGTGACATTTCTCCACGCGGTGAATCTAACCTCGCGTGATAACGGCCTCTAAAAACCAGAAGAAGAACTTTTTAAGCAAGCATTTTTCGCCGCTGATCTCGTTTCCTCCGCGGACACAATGCTCGCTTATTTTTACAAATCTTTTTCGTGAGGAAGCGAATTTTAACGACCGTAATTGGCTGTTTGTGTAACGACACTGTGCGCGTGGGAAAAAAGGCGAGACAAGTTGACGAGACCACAATAGATCTTTTGAGAGGTAAGTGCGCGGGTTGGACGGAAAGGTTAATGCCTCGCAACCGACTAAATTCGATTAATGTTGCTCCTTTTCTTGTCCTTTTCGCCGCAAAAACCGGAGTATGCTTTCCGTCTCATCATGAATTTTTCAAACAGAGTGGCAAAGCACGAGAGAAAGAGAAGGAGAGAGAGAGAGAGAGAGAGAAAGAGAGAGTTACGAGATAAAATTTATATTGCGACACGAACGGCTATGCGAAATATAAATCACAAGTTAACGTGCCAGCCTGGTGCGCTCGTACTACTTGCTCGTAGGGTGAACAAGTTACGCACGTAATATATACATATATTCCGCATCACTGAAAGAAACAAATTTTCATTTCCTGTACGCTAAACAAATGACGGAAAAAAAAATCATTTAATAAGAGGTAACGATTTGAGACACGCGCCATCGACAACAATTGTTTCAGAAAAGATCAACTCGAACGTTCAGATTATGAGCGTAAAAGTTTAATATAACAGCTTAAAAAGAATATACAAGATAAAGTTTACTCAAGTTTCAAGTAATCCGTTCGTATAATCCGTCGGAATAATTTAGCGCGCGTATTTTAACTTAACGCTAGATAAGTTTATTTGCGAGATGAAATGTGTTTATACAATCTCTCAAGAGAGAGAGAGAGAGAGTCCTCGTGTCTATTTCACGTCTGTTTGAGAAAAACCTATTATTTTATATATATAGGTAAGAGTAAAGAGACGTAATGTGAATTCTTTGAGGTAATCTCTAAAGAAAGCGGCGCACGTACGCTCTTTTTCTCAACTTCCGTTCCTCCGCGGAAGACTTTGAGGATTACTCTTTTGTTATCAGCGCAACGGGGGAGAATATAAATGCGTTTCTTCCTCTTTTATTAAAGAAAATTTGTACAAACCGAAAATTTTGCTGAAAAGAAGAACAAGGGAATTATGAAATATAAATTTTTGAAAGGACAGGAAAGAAATATATACATATATATATATATATGCACGTTTTCAATCTTTATATATAAATTACGACGTTTTCTTTTATATTTTCCTTAATACGTGCTGTAAATCTTTCTCTTTCTCTCGCGATATAAAGCTGGTGATATTTTCCTTTATACATATCGTGCATTCGATAATGATCCTCTATCTTCAAAAACAAAAAGATTTAACTCTGCTTGCTGTCTTTTATTTATTTATTTTTCGTCTCCTTTCCATCTAATTATTGCGCATCAAACAAATTTAAATTGCCTCCCTTCCTCCCTCCAACGAGCAACTACGGGAATACTAATTCGGAGTTTGGAACGCGCACGTTTAAGACAGTTGAAAAGTTTAATTGCGTTTGTCACAGTAAGAAAATGGGATGTTTGCATAAAGAGACGAACGAAGCGAAGAGATGTCGACTGGAACTATTAGTCTCTACGTTGTGCGAGTGCCATTGTGCTTACTCTCTCGTTACTACTTTCTACGCTACATTATAGTTGCAACTAAGCGAAATCAGTTCGTCCCGAGAGAGAGAGAGAGAGCAAACCATGTTTTCGTGCAGAAAAACTAACATTAAATTTGATTTAATACAATAACTACAATATATTGAATAATTCGTGTTTTGTTTTGTAAATGAGAGATTTACGTTTTTTTTTCAATCACTATCGATTGCATTATCGATCGTGAATCAGTAAAATCGCGAAAGAGAAACACGAGAGAGAAAGAGATAATTCGAACTATCTCCCGACTGCTCGCGACCGTGATATATTGCAAATTTCTCAATCAAACGTAATTATAACGCGCATAAAATCATTCGGTTAGCGAGACGGAACGATAAAATTTATTGCTCGCCTCGTACGCAGCTGATTTCTCTCGTATGACACACCTCTCATCAATCTAAATTATTTTTCCAACAACGTGAATATTGTTCTCTGTTTAAACATAAATTGATATTTGTTTATGCGACAATATACATTTTGTACATCTTTATAATATAATATTTCTATTTATTATATCTATTTGATTAGAGAGAAACTGGAAATTGCAGTTAATAGAATCAACGTAATTAACGTAAACGATTAAATAATATTCGAGCGAGAGCAACACATTCAAACTGTTAATTTTCTACTAATTAGATACGAAATTCGCGAGTGGGTATTCAATTTCGAGTTCGAGCTCTATCGGTTTTATTAAGCATCACACTCGTTAAATCCCTCTCTCCCACTTGAAGAGAAAAATCGAATCGGAATACGCGAGAAGAATTGCGGGGAAACGCACTCACGGTTTTTAACGCCAGCGTTTTAAACGTCGTTTTGAAATCGATAGAGGCGATTGATTGCAGCGATATCAAATCATTCGCGCCGAATATTCCGAAAACGCTTCAAAAGAAATTGTAAGGCCCGATTGAAACCTCAAACTCCGATGTGTGTGTGTGTGTTTGTGTGTAATCCCGGTATTAATCAAACGCGCGCAATTTATCACCCAGATATCTCCCCGGAATCATTTTTATAATCGGTCGTGATTAATACAAATGTGTTTAGATTACGATTCTTCAAAGAGAGAAAGAGAGAGAAAAAGCTCTGGATGTATCGAGGCAGAACAAAGTGTGCCGAGGCAGACAGGCGCCGCCGGGCTCAGTAGCATTTAGAGAGAACGCCAGTCATTTATTTCTTCTCCCATGCGCGCGTTTTTACACACGAGTCATTTATTGCCGCGCAGGTTCGTTGGCGAAGAGGAAATGGCGGACGCAACGTGTAGATCGAAGCTCTTCGTAAAAGCTTGTACGGCGAGTATCGCACTGCGGTCCAATTGACACGCACAAAACCTATTTAATAGATGGTCGAAACGTCACTGCGTCGGGATTAGCACGTGACACGTATTTCCGCGCGATTTCCGTCCTCCTTTCGTGAGAATTAGACTGCTGTTGGCGAATATATATATATATATATCCTCCGGGCATTATATCCTGATTCCTGAGACACCAGAATGTTTTTCTTTTCTTTATCCCTCCCCTAAAATAATTAAACGCGCGAGAGTCTCTTGTACTTCGCCGTGAAATCTCCGAAGAGAGACGGCGCCGGACAAAAAGACGGTCCTTTTAAAGGAAGATCGCCGCGATAAACACGTTGCAACGACAAGTCGAGTTTTGTACGCGCCGCGGCGTTTAAATCGTCGAGCTTTTGCGAACTTTCTTCTTCTTGGAATCGCGTTATTCTTGTTTCTTCGCATTCGTTGAAACGACATGTTTTTTTTTTTTCTAGAAGCCGGGAATATCTTTTTGTTTATTTATTTATCCGACCTACGCGCGGGCAGATGTATCACAATTTTCCAACGACACCTCGAAACGGTGACATCGCCACGAACCGCCCGCCGTCGGAAAACACGCACCAGCCGACGCGACGTTCGCGTGGGTGCAGAGACACACACAGACACAAACACACACACACACACACATACGTGACATCGATCTCGAAGACTTCCTGACCTGGGCGTGGCCCCCACGAAAACCGGGGATAAAGGGCTGCGATCGTTTGTCTAACGTCATCTCTCTTAAAGCGCGAGTCGTCGGTTTTTTTTCAAGCGCTTATATGGCAAATCACACTCTTTACGGGCGAAGTTTATAGGCCGTTCGCAAGCAGATATACGGCTAATAGCGATTAGCGATTTTGTTACTCAGCAATTTATGCTCAGCAATTTAATGCTCCGATGATTCACAGATCGTGTAATATATAATTTGCATTATCAAATTATTGATGTGTCGTGAAATCTCTTGTCTCACTTTCGAACACTGAAACAAGCAAATATTCGTCGAAATTCAGATTTATTAATTATATATAAGATACTTTTGTCTAACTGTGTGTGTTGAAAAAAAAAAAAAAACTATTCTCGTAGAAAGATTTGTGTGTTAACTAATTATCTGAATATTAAATAATTTTTCCAAAATAACGAATAAAACCGAATAAAAACGAATAAAACCTCAATTTAATAGTTTTTTTTTTTCAAACACCTATCAAATTGATGTGGAAATGTGATAAAACTGCGTGTTCATTCAATTCTGATGTTGTTCCAGTTTCAAATCTAGCCACTCGAACTACATGTATGTATATATAATTTACGTCCGACGCGAAAATGTCCGTGTATTTCAATTTGTACATTTTGTAACCGGATATTCAAGTTTTGTTGTTGTTGTTGTTGTTGTTGTTGTGTAATTTACGCGAAGAAACTGCAAGACTCCCACTAGTATTTAAAGCGCGTTTAAATGCGCGGTCGCGAGTTATATTCCTTTATTTCCTCAACGGTTTTCTCTCTCTCTCTCTCTCTCTCTGTCTTGCACACAGCAGAGGAAATTAAACTTTTTCTTCCACAATACCAATTTTTTCCGCCAGAAATATTCCGCATAGGAACATCAGTGACGCTCCGTTACGATTCTGAGAGGTATCAGCCCTTTTTTCCCCGGTTTAATTCCTTGTTCCGATACGTTAATTATGCCGCGCATATAACGCGCCACGCCGCGGTCGGGCTGCCAACATACGAAAAGTTTGTACGTGTGTTTTATAGCGCTGAGTTACAAACTACACCCCCCGAATAATCGGGGGTGGGGCCTATTACAAATCGCTTACTCCGTTACGTGGGCGAAAGTGAATTTATTTGCCAACACAAGAGTTGGCGGGCACATAGTTAGACGAGTCGAGTTAACGATTTATCGCGTCATTCCCAAACAACAGTTGAAAATTATAGTTTCTTCGAAGTAAATTTTGATTTTAAAAACGAAAAGTTTGTGCGAAATAGATTGTCTAATTAATTGTGGCAACGACGTGCGTAACATCAATCAGCTGTTGTAATACCTTTGAGATCTTGTAAGTTGTTTTCTTATTTGTTTTAATTATTCCTTGTTTTATTTATTTTTTTTTTAATTCTTGTTGCTTTTGTAATTGTTTTGATTAATTTTCTCTGCTGTGTGGTTGAGATTCTTGACAATCTGTTTCATTGTGAGAAGAACCGCAAAAAAAAGAACGTTCGACAAAAACTGGTTTTATCTTTTAAAACCGAGGACATTTTCGACTTCAACAGCTCTTCACGGCCCTTTACCGTTCAATTTGACTGAAGATCAATAGACCCTTTCGCGTTTTTTGATTTTTCACCTGGAGATTTTGTGTTTTCACTCGCACGGAGTGCAAAAACGTCGTAATAATATCACAAGCTCAAAATCTCTCGGTACGTGCACACGCGATCGTTTCAAATTTTGCGAACTTGTATCAATCTCACGCTTTTGTATTTTTACGCGCGCCCATCGGTACGTGGTTTCGCGATATTAACTAATACGTAATTGTAACAACGTATACATAGTTGTACAAACAGATAATAATAAACAAGTCTCGGATTGAGAAGCGCCGAGAAAGCAGACCGCTACCATTTAATTAATCTTCAGCATCGTCTGAGTAGAGCAAAAGCTCCGATCCGCGCGCTTAATTAAAGCGTCTAAGCGACGCCGCATAACATCGGCTGCATTTCAACGAGCCACGGTAGATCTCCGAGGCATTAAATTCGATCCGTTGTATATAATTCGGACGGATTAGCGATCTATTTTTGCCGCCGCTGACGTATCAATTTTCGTTCGCCGTCTCTATTTGCTCAATTAGAACACGCCGTGTGTTTTCCGAGTGGTTCCGGTGCGCTACTTTTATTAGCCTTTTTTTTGCTCGCGTGTGCGCGATATATTTAATTTAAATTTTCATTTCGGAGCCGTTTAATTATCGACGACGATAATATAATATTCGCGCGCGCTCTTCGCGAATTTGATCGAACCTTTGTCGAAAGTGTCATCTCACTTCTCTCCGTCTCGTTCTTTCCCGTCGGCCGATATAAAATAAACTGTGATAAAAAAAAAAAAAAATCATCATCGCTGTCAAAAGCTGTTGAACGCAACGTCTATTTCACGTGCGACGAAAAAAAAAAGAGTTTGCAAAAATGTCGATTCTAATCGCTCAAAACGAAATAAAGCGAAATAATGCAAACGCAACGTATAACTGCTCCGCGGTTGTGTTACATTTCCACCGAATATACGCGTCAGATATATCGAACGAACGAGTGGATGGCTTAATGGAGTTTGACCGTTGATAACGATGATGGGGAAGCCCCGAGTAATAACGTTGATAACGCGCTCATCGCCGAAAAGCTACGTACACACACACGCGCGCGCGCGCGCACGCACACACACACATCCCGCCGTTGCGTATGGGGTGGTGATGTTTATTTGTTGTGTGTTTATTGTCACATTTGTTCCGTTCATGTCGCGCATATTTGTTATGTCTAGATAAATACGCACACACATGTAAAACTAGCGTGTGCAAGTGCACTCCCTCCCCACACACACAAACGTTGACATCCGAAGAGAGAACTTTGCGCTATTTGGTAATTATTTTCAGAGTTCGCTCGCCCCTCTTACTCGGATATATCGTTCGAACTCGTTCAAGACGACGTGACACAATCGCCAAATGTCACACTTGGAAATGTTTTTCCAATTAGTATCACGCTGGTAAATTTCACATAAAGACAATTTCTCTCCTTCTCCGCACGCGATATCTATTTTATAGCATACATACATCTATAGATAACGCGCGTGGTAAGGAAAGAAAAATGAAACATCGCACTTGACACACTTATAATCCGTCTTCGTTTTTGTTATATATAAAAGTCTCTTCGGGAAACTTCGGAGACGCATGCACCAAAACTTTTTGCATTTTTCTCCTCGCGTCAACTCTTGAGAAAAAAAGAGAGAGAAAGTACGAGACCGGTTCCGGCGAACCGTAAAAAACTCGAAACTAAATTCCCGAGAGTTTATCCTGAGACCGAGGAAGAGTTTTCCCATGTGTGTGCCCAAATTTTTGTTCTCCCTTCCATTCCGAAATGAAGTCGCGCGGAAGAAAACAAAAAAGGAAGCCGAAGCGAGAAAGAGAGAAGAGTCGTGTTCGCGCTTTGCTGCATCGCGCGCGAAAATACTTTGTTTTCCGCGGATTTGCAAGATTCGAGATTTTCACGGGCGCGTCTATCTACGGACAGATAGCGCGAATAAGTACGCGGCGCTTAACACGCGTTTTGCATTTTGTAATTTCTTTTTTTTTGCTGCACTTTTAGCATTTTTTTCGTGAAACGCACAGCCCGAGTGTGTGCTTAAGCATACCGAGAGGTGAGCGCGCATACACGAACTCTCCGGTATCAACGGCACACATATAGTCGCTATCCCTATCGACCGCCCCACATATTACACCTCCACATTCTTGCTCCTACCCTGGTTCTCGACGTTCCTCATCCCCCGTGTCAAACTGCAGCCAATTGGACTCGTGTGTGTAGTCGATGCCCGCGCGTTTTCGGTCTTCCCTTTTTCGCGAGTTTTGCGAGAAAATTGAAACTGTCAAGATACATACATGTGCATCGAAACGATCGCAACAATGTGCAAATGATATTTAAACGTGAGGGTGAGATCAATTTTGCAAGATGTTTATTAATTTTTCGCGCAAAATTCGTCAATAGTTCGTCCGGTATATAATCCTTTGTATCTTCGATATGGATATTTTTTGCGACTCGACCACTATTGGCCTGTAAAATTGTGTCTTTTATTTATTCATTATTTTTACACTGCACCAGAGCGCAACGCGAAGGGAAAAGTTTATAAGTGACATTTAAACGAGCGCGATTAATTTTGCACAAAATTGTTATTTCGCGTCTAATATTTTTGCGTTAATGATTCACATCCGGTAATCTTTTGCATCTCCGATAAAATATTTCTGGTGACTCGCGTTAAAAAAAAAGTGTCTTTTTATTTATTCATTGCGCTGCACGCGCGCGGCGCGAAACAAGAGTAAATAATAATTTTCTTAGAGCGACGTTGCAATGAAATATGCAATACGCGCGCAAATACGGCTATCCGTGCGCACATTAGCCCCATTTGTAACATGTACTGGATCGGCTCTCGTTATTATCTTCAACGGAAATGAGGCGCACACGTTGCGAGAGAGTATCGCCGCGTAGGTATTTTATTAATCGCAGAAAACAATACTGCGCTTTGTAAACTCATCGCTTATTAATATCGCAATAACAAGTTTTATTGCCGGCAATTGGCGCGCGGAGCAGTGGATATTACATAAACTTTTATTTTCTCGCGATGTTACATAATGAGAAAAAAGCGCGTTGATGCGACAAAAAAAAAACAAATAATAATACGACGACGAAACGAACGAACGCACAATACGATTATATTCTTTTGGTGAATATTTCTTTCCCGCCTTCTCCTCGCGTCAATGCGTTGGACGTTTTCTCGTAAGTGGAGGAAGAAAGCACTCTGATGAGATTCAGCCGCGATTTCATAAGAGCTTCCGTTTTCTAACGCGAGCGATGATGATGAGAGCGCGACCAGAAACGTATATTTCACGCGAAGCGGCAAATCTGTTTGAAAAAAAAAATTCTCCCCGACCAAGTTTTTAAAAGGTTGTCGGGTGTGTTACACACTTTTTTGTTGAATAAGAAGCAACTCGAATGAAGGAAGGTGCTCGTGTTGCATTTTGCTGAAAACTGAATAATCAAGTAATTCGCGGTATCGCGACATTTGTTAAAATAAAAAAACACACATTTATCTCTTCTTTCTAATTTATTAAATAATTTACACAAGTTTCGACCTTAAGTTTAAAAACCTCAATTTCAAAGAACGTTGGTTAAAAATTATTTCAATAAAAGTTAGTGACGATAAAACATCGCGTTTGTCACATTTGACCCGATTGAATTTGTTTTTACATTGGCGCCACTAGGAAAATTTTTTATTTATTTTTCGCATTAATGTTATCTCTCGTCGTTATCGACGCTGCGTGAAAGCATTAAGCTGTGTATGTCGTAAAGAACAACATCGTAATTAGGAGAAAGTTGGTCTTGATAGTGTTACATATACCTCGACTCGAAAAGTCTGACAAAGCCCAGAAGTTTCCGAGCGTTCTTCTCCTAGATTCAAGCCAACTTTCTCTCTTCCGGTTTTTCGCGCAGCGACTGCGGTGGTGGTTTTCATAAAACCTGACGCAGAAAAATAGGACGTTGCTCGGCATCAGCAGCGCAAACGAGATAAACTTCTTCCCGGCGGCGCGAGACCTATACTACAGTGCGAGCAGCTGCCGCTGTAAATTTTATCCCCCGTAACTCTCCGCTCGTAACATAATGAGTTTCTCGTGCGCGAATAGAGACGTCGCGTCTGGGCGTGTCGGTCGAAATCCACCGCCCCGAAGATATCAGTATTGTTTAATTAAAATCCACAGGGAAGTTTCTCAATCGCGACGTTTTCATACGTGTGTATCGCGTTTCACTTTTTCTTCAGATTTAATTCGACGTTGTTGTTAAAGCAGCGAGAGAGAGAGGGAGAGACAAAGAGTACACAAACTTTGCCTAGAGAAGATTGCTTCCTGTGACAACGGATGTACGATACTCTGTCGGATGTATCGTACATGTAGAATGTTACAACCTACGTCCCATCTCGTGTGTGCACTTTTGTGACCTCTCGGCTATTAAATGTACATGTTGACAATAACACATATATTGAATAAATTTCTCTCTTTCTCTCTCTTTCTCTCTCTCTCTCTCTCTCTCTCTTCTTTCTTTGTAAAAAATGAAACTTATAAAAAAAAACAAATGTATTTCTCCCACACGATCTCTCTTTTGCCATTTTCCATACGCTGAAGATACAATAACACAAAGTCGCAAAAATTGCAACTATTTTGCAATAACAATTTGCTCTGTGTGTAATTTGCGATCGTGTGTTACGTGAAACTTGCAGACAGATATTTTCCATGTAAATGCCAAGCCGGCATTAAATACCACTCTATAATGTAAGAGGTTTGAATAGATATATATATATATATAATACATAATTGTCGTAACTTTATCGTCAGAACCTCGCGGAATATCGATATGGAATCTCGGACCGAGTTGCTCAATCGAATCGGTCCAAGAAAGTGCTCTCGAGAGCGAAATTGGGAGTTAAACTCCGCTTTACCGCGATTCGAGCGCGTCTATTGTTGATCATTAGGCGCAAGCTAATAAAGTATTCCTCGCCGCCATAAGCTTCAGTTTCCGAAGAACCAATTGCAGCGGAATAATCGCGATTGTGCGCGATCCGCTGTCTCTTCGTCATTGTGTAACGTTGTCAGCTAATATAACGAGATAAATTATACAACAGATAACAGATGATATATGTATATATGTTACATGTACATTTAAAAGCAAAAAATTTATTTAAATTTATCGTCTGTTTAATTTAAAAAAAAAAAAACACTTGGCACTTTGCGAGCGATTAAAAAAAGATAAATTCTTCAGCGTGCGATACAAACGTGTCGTTGCGACGAAAATAATTTTACGCAATCGTTTTAATTGTGTCCGAACAGCTGATGCCGATGAGAAGTGATACACACACGAAGCCTTCAAGAGCGCGCAGCTCTTTAAGAACTCCATCGTCCGTCGTTTCGAACCAAAGTTTAAAGGTGAAACGCGCGTTCTGGCACAGCAACAGCTGCAGCCTGTGAAACCGCCGTCGCTTTATGGATTAACGAGCGTTCGCGTGCACTTTCGCGCAAGTTTCGTGAAACACGGTCGCAAAGTGGCAGCGAATGGGCGCGCGAGAGAGCGCGCGGAAGTTTTCGATGCAAATGCGATCATTTGCGCGACGAATTTCCGACGAATTTCTATCGCGCGCATAACGAACAGAGTAAACGCGCGCATCTCCCCTTTCTTCCGCCCGTGTGTCGATGATACTTGAAATTTGCCTTTTGTGTTTTCCCCGACAAATGTGTAATCTTATCTCTTCCCGAGCGCAATTTGATTCTAGATTCGCTCTTTGAGCGTCAAAGGTGGTGGCGGAACAGACTTCGCTCGCGCAATACGGTACGCGATATGTGATAAATGAAAGAGATGATGTGAGGTGAGAGGTATTGATTATTCGCTCAATTTAAAACTACAAAGAGACAATAAAAAATATAAAAAAAAAGAACAGCTGCGCATCACGTGAAACAGCAACAAGTGTGAAATTAAATTCTCGAAACGCGTGAAAAAGGGGGGAAGAGGAAAGATCTTTCTCTGTACAATCAGCCGATTGCGAATTGGCGTCTTCTGAACTGTCAAATTATGCAATTATGTAAAAAAAAAAAACTTTAAAAAAATACATAAAAGGCGCGTTGGAGGTGAAAATGTCATGTCAGGTGATATGTTGCACATACGCGCGCGTATTTCGGATTCGCGCGATTTTCTCTTCCGAAGACTTTTTTCTTCATTCACGCTTAATTAAAAGTCTCAGAAAAGAGAAGAAGGTAACGTGGATAAAAACATCTACCGGTTGGTGGCTGCAACTAGGCCGTGAATGCACTTTTATCTCGATAACAGCGTACGCGAAAATCCGCACTGCTTTTGCGCAAGTACGAATTGGGCTTGAAGCCAGCTCATTTTAACAAAAATAGCGAACGCTCCCACGTCATCTCTTTTCACCTCGTGCGTTTTTTGTTCTTTGGGCTTCTCTTTAGCGGTGGATGTTCGTACCTCGCTTTCTGTAAAGCGAAGCGTCTTTCTTTCAACGCGGTCCGCCGACCTTTTGTTCGGAACGGCATGAAAAAAAAAGAGAGAGAGAAAAAAGAAAGAAAAAAGGAAAGAGATATTGTTTCGAGCGTAGAGACAATAATTGCAGACAGCCATCGAGTTTAAAGGATAATTGGAAAACGTCGAAACACTCGTCGAGAGAAATATCATATTTCTCTCTCTTTCTCTCTCTCTCTCTCTCTCTCTCTCTCTGTGTGTGTTGGAGATACACATGGAACGCAATTATTATAAAAAATGCGCGATTTCCTTTGAGCTGCTCATTGTGTGTCAAACCGATTTTGCTTTCTCGACTTCCACTTTTTTTGTTCCCTTACGTCGGATTGTCGTATTACGACGATAAAGTGGCCCTGTTATGTAAAACTTGTTATCTACGCTCTTTCTCGCTCGCAGATTCTCGTGGAGTGGAGAGATTCTATTTCCGACTTACGAGACTTGCGATATTGACTCGAGAACTGCGACGAGGGAAGCTCATTTGACCTGCGCTTTCCCTAAAACTTCTTCGTGATAAATCTGTCGAGGTCCCAACGTCGACACTTCGTGAAAAAGTGATTCCGTTCTTGAGAACGCGCGGAAAGATGAGACGCGACACTTGGATGGATTTTCGACGGATTTGCCGAACGAAACCATAAATCGTTTTCTCTTTCTCTCTTGTTGTCTTTATCCAAAGAAGACCGTTTCACACACACACACACACACACACACACACACACACACACACTCTCTCTCTCTCTCTTTCTATTTCTCCGGTCCTTGTCTGTTTCTTGTCTCGTGACAATAAATCCTCCCCTTCCCAAAAAAAGCAAACGTCTTCACTCAAACGGCTTCTCTTCTTTTTCTCAGGTTGCGGTCGACGCGTCGCCAGGCTTGAGAACAATTTCAAGACGACAAAGAAGACGAAGCTCGGCGTGGAGGAACGTGAACGAGGCTTCGATCGACTTCGTATCGATGGAGCCGTCCTGATGGAGCCTCGCGCGGAAATACGCGAGGATTATCCGGCCTGGCCGTCGGACTAATTCCTCCGGCAACAGGCCCTGGCGATCTTACGAAGCGGCGTGTGTGTCGCGTCGCTCTCTCATCCCCGTCGACGGCGACAGACCCGGCCACTTCCACTTCCTCCACCCCACATAGTCGCACCATCACCTGATAAGGTATACATTCTCATCCCGTGTCGCATTTCCGTTTAATTACTCTTGGGATGCTGTTTTCTTTTTTATATATGCTTGAGAAAAACAAAATCCGTCATCTTCTCGCGCGGTGTCACACATCATCTCGGCGAGCATTCCAGGACCCCTCGATTGTACACAAATATATATATATATATATATATATATGTATATGCATGGAGATTGACCGCGCGTTAAATTCACAGTCCCGCAAACAAGATTCTATCGGTGTGGCACTACAGATAATGGCGGGGTGGCCATTTGTGCTCGATGGCCCGATATGTTGATTAATCTCTTCATCGAGCTATCGTGTTATACAATCTGATAAGGTCCGGCAATTGGCTGCGAGTAAGTTGGAGCACGCTCGGTCTAACTGACTGCTCTGTCCACACACTCTCGGGTGTGTGTTTGCGCTAGAGCTTAAGATCCCTTAGCAGACCGTTTGCACGAAGACGTTGATGGACGAGCGTGTACATGCAAACTTTACGACCATCTGGTTCATCTCCCGCTCCCTATACGTCATGCGATAATCGACTAGCGCGGAAGCGCAATGTGCCTCACGTGCAAACACAACAACCGTATATCGCGGTTTCAGCAATTCGTCCAAGATGCGGTAACACACACGTACATGTACGCCGCACAAACACTGTCTGAGAAATTGCGTTTCATCGAGTTCAAGCAAATAATCACCGATGTGTGTGTTTCCAAATTTCCAACGCGCGCGAAAATAATTGCCAACATCTTGTACTAGCTCGGGAGATTTCTCTCGGCAATATTCGAGATATCTCGCATTATTCCTGCGGTACACACGCGATATGCGAATGTCGCTCCGAGTGAACGCGCAATTTTGCGTTGTCTTGTGAGCACGCGTTATGTTCCCGACGTTTGAGTTTAACGAGACGAGAATATCCCTCGATCGTTTCCGCAATAATCGAGTCGGGAAAATTTTTGAAAATTATCGTCACTTTTTGTTCGGTAAAATAGAATGCAAATATTTTTTCGTTACACATTCGATTTTTATTTTGTACACAGTTGTGAAGGAAGAGGTTGCTTTGTGTATCCGGTAGGTGTGTCGGAGATTACAATATTACGAAAATTGTTTTTATTTTTTGCACCATTAGACAGAGAGAGAGAGAGAGAGAGAGAAAGTTCACATATCCGCGCGGAATTATTCACCAAAGATCTAAAGAGCGCTTTTATTCACATCGGTCGCGTTTGAATTTTTTGCATCGCTTACGCCAACGAAAAACCATCGACAAGCTGACCTTTTCGCTCGATAAACGTTAAATGATTGATAAAAAAAAAAAAAAAAAAGCGCTATATTTCTTTCGTAAAGGGGCACGCTCGAAATGTCATCCACCGACAATGCAGTTTCTAAAAACTAGGGATGGTCGGCAAATTGCGCAAAAAACTTGTGCGCGACTGCAACAATCGCAAAAAAATTTAAATTTTTGAAACTGAGAACACAAACAGACGCGGAAATCATCGCGATTTGTATGTTGCAAGCGTGTTCCGACAATTCGCGAAGCACTGCCGTGAAAATGGTGGGGCGATAGTAGCGATAACAATGAAAATATAGTCGCGCGATTCTCGTTTGAAAAATATGTTCTCGCGCGTCTTTGTACACGTAATAAGTATGCAGAGAGATAGAGATAGATAGATAGAGAGAGAGAGAGAGAGAGAGAGAGAGAGAAAGATAGAAATATCATAAATATTTCAGAGCTGGAGAAACGGCCGCAGCCGCAGCCGCCTCGGAGCTCTGAGGAGCTGGAGGATCTGCACAAGCTGCTGCACTTCCCCGAGGAGGTGGCGCTCAGGTTGACGGAAAGCGAGTACCAGCTATTTTATCAGGTACCACCGTACGAGTACCTAAGGCACGTGGCGCAGGATCAGACCACGTTGCAGAAATCACCTGCCAGGCCACCCCCGTCGTCGAGTCGCAGCTGCAGCAATCCCAGCACCACCAATAGCTCGACCCAAACCGAGGACGAATCCTCCTGGCCTGTACCCACGGTGTATTCCACCGTGCAGACTCTCATCGATCGTTTTAACGAGGTGCGTATGTGTATGTGACAAACATTTTTCATGCGTCTTTTTTTGCACGCGTCGACGAGCAAACAAACGCGATACTGTTGACATAAATAAAAGAGTCAGACAATGATACGTACATAGACAAACAGAGTAGCGAACGTATGCAATAGATGCGAATCGACAGTCAAAGGAAAGACTCGCGGAGTCAAGGATCTCGCGGAAGCTCTCATCGTTCGCTTTTAATGAGGTGTCCACTTTTCCAGCGGCTTTCCGCACATTTTCGCACGACACTTTCACCTACTCTTCACAAACACACGCACACACATATACACAACACGGATATCATATGACCTCGCCTACTCGTTTCCGCAACTCCCCCTTCATTTCCTACTCCAACGAGTCCTCCATCCAAGGTTGAAAACGTTGGGTCCTTCATCCTTCCGCTTTCCACGTCGTTCTCTCTTTACCATCGTGTTAAACAAAAGCCTCGAGATGGAGAGAAAGCTGTTGGAAAGTGCTATAGACGACAGATTTTTCTCTTCTCCCGCCCTTTCCTCCTCAAAAAACTGCAGCAAAAAATTTTTTCAAAAACAATCAATTCCTTTTCATTTGAAACGTATTAATCAATAAACTGCGAATAAAAATCTGTCAATAAAAGCTATCCAGATAACTAGAACAAATTGGTTCAAATTGATTTTTGCGTCACTTCCCGATACATTCGCGTCTCCATATCCGTGCGCTAGAGTGGACTATACTTGAACATTCGCTTCGAAATGCCAAAATAATTCCCTCTCTATTTTTGACTTAAAGATAAATAAGTAAAATATATATATATATATAAGTTCGAGGTCAACGAACCGGCCATATGCATGTTGTAGCAACTTGTTGCGGAAAAAGACACTGCGTGTGAATTATGTTAATATTTTAATACAATTACTGCGAGATCCCACTGGTCGGACATTTGTCCAAAGAAATTATAAAAATTTTTCTATACGTAAACAAATACAGATTTTATTATTTTATTTACGCAGAGTTAGAAATCAATTTTTATTCGTCTACGGTCAAGTAACTGTCATTGCATTTGTTAATCAGGTAAGCTCATGGGTCACCCACGCGATCACCAGCGGTGGCACAGTAAAAGAACAACTTGCGGTGCTGTCCTGCCTTCTGCGCGTCGCGCTAACCTGTTGGAACACTGGAAACTTTAATTCAGCTATGGAGATAATAGCCGGTCTGAAGTAAGTACAAACGTAATGCTCGGCGTCAGCAAAATGTCACTCCCCGGTAAATCTCTCTGCTTAAAAGAGATGAATCCTTTTGAATCTCATCTTTTCTTGCGATTTGCTTTGTTAAATAAACGAGACGCACACACTCATAAAGTCAAGCATGTATTTTAAATCCCGACTTAATACGAAAATCGTAATGTAATTTCTCGATACTCCTCTTTCCCCTGCTCCATCCCTCCGTCTCATTACGGAAGCCCATCCGTCTTCATTCGCCGTAAGCAGCTAAACGCGCAAAGTTGCTACCGGCACCGATAAATCATTACGGAAAGATAGTCGGATTTTCCGTCACTCTCGAGTTTCGACTTGACTGAAAACACTGTCATATAATTGATGTTTGCAATTACGGTCAATTAATTTTGTTAAATTCAACAGAAACTAGAAAAGAAAGAAAGAGAGAGAGAGAGAAATTACTTTGCGCGTTTAACAATCTGTAAAAATCATCCAAAGCGAACTTACGAGCGTTGTTCTTTTTATATTTGTAGATTTATTTATAAACTTGCGCGATGCAAAATGTTTTAAATCAGCGAGCAGATACGCTGAGGAGATCTGTGAAACGTATAATTTTTCCGACAAGAGTTTACACCGACATTAATCCGAACTCAAGGCTCTCGTGAAACTTCGCCTCGATATGTGTCGCGTGACGTTGCGACTTTCGAGGTCGCGCGCGCTCGCTCAATTAATCTTCATCTTTTGACGAGGCAAAGAAGCCTTGAAATTATGTGTGTCCCCGTACTGTGACACAACGGATCCTCTTCTTTACTCGGACTGTGCTTTTTCGCAAATGGGACATTTTTCCGAGTATGCGTTTTGCCGCGATAAAAAAAATTGTGGTAGAAAAACTTCCCGCGGAACACACAGTCTCTCGCGATGGGATTTAATTTCGTCTTCGTATTATCTTCCGATTTATTGCATCTTTTGTTGTCACAAGACACGCATTTCGTAAACGTTAACGGGCCGCTAAAAATCACACGTCAGTTTGCTGCTCTCTGAATTTCTCGGAGCGAAATCTAACGCCGGAAACGAGCGGATATTCGCCCCAAGCGCTAGTGAAAACGTCCGCCACTCGTAATTAGTGGAAATTCACTTTTCACACGCAAAAATGATTATTTAAATCCGACGTGTCGCGATCGTTTCGAAAGAATAATTATTGTCGCGAATGTTTATTCTTGCAATTTGATCTTGTCTTCTCGGTTATTCTAATAATTTGTGGAGAAAAAAAACGTTCGTTCGTGAGAAATTCACTTCAACTGTGTACTCGAACCTCCGCTTGTTAAGATGTCTATCTGATTCAGATATCGAGACTCTCTTGACGATAATTATTGGCGAAATCACTACTTACACATAGCGAATGCGCTTCGCGCGTTCTGCGTGGAGTGAAGATATTTCACTCCACGAAGAACAAAGTGAAATATTCAACAGAAAGCGGAAGAACTCGCTCCGTGCGAGTCTCCAACTCGAGCGATTCGTCGGTCACTCGATTTTTTTACTCGAATGAAATTTAGAGAGCAAGTTGACAATCATCGATCAAAAATTTTCAGCGACATCTTTGCCGAGATTCGACGAATCGCAAACTTTGTAAATAACAAACTTTGGACACGTACACGCGCGTACAATATCGCCAAATCAAAGACCGATTCGACAAGTATTGAATTTTTCACGTGACTCTTAACGCAATAAAATCTCATTGGAGATTCCGGTGTGAGACGGAGATTAAAAATCTGTCTGGAAAATAACGACGCACTCTTCGCAAACGATCTGGAATCTTTGACGTTTTTCACGTGCATTTTAAACGGGCGGACGATCAAAGTATACTTGATCTACTCGAGCTCTCGGTCGGTCTCCAAGCAGTTATTCTACCACGAATTTTCCGTTCTGGAACTCACGTCCATCTCAAAAAGGCCGATCATTAGCGTCAGTCGTGGACGTTTATCGGCACAGATTCGATTTGAAATCGAATCGTTCTCTCGTCTCTTAATTTGTCGAGATTTCATTACATCTCGTCTTCGTGAAATATTTCAGCGTTTCAAACATCGCGCAATTAATTTTGTTCTCATAAAAAAAATCAGTAAAGATTTGCGTGCTCTTCAATTATTATCGCACTTCAGTCGAGGTTGGAAGTTGTCGAAACTGCGCTCGGAATTGAATTTTCCGCGCGGTCGAGGGTTTTTCTTTTATCGCCCACGATTTATAATCTCGGTATTTATCTATAATTAGCGTTTCACGCGGGACTGTGTTCCCTCACACTGCTCTCATATTGCTTTCAGAAATTACCGCGAAATAAACATCAATTTACCTTACCGTGAACTTTCGGTAACGTTGCCACGTGCAATATATACTCTCGGTTGTATTTTTGCACTATAGATGTTATCGTACAAGCGGCTCAGATTTCAAATGGGAAAAGCGTTCGGGGAACGCTTCCTCTCTTGTTTGAGAGATGATTGAAATACTTATGCTCTAACTTATATAATCCAACTCCGGCCTTATTGGTGTGCAGTCGCTGCATAAACGCTAACGGTAACGACTTGCTCCCGGGCAAGCGTGTTCCAGCATCTTCGACCCGCATCTTCGAACGTGTCTCATCCCGAGAATAATAGCATTATTATCACGACCCAATTGCCCAACCGAATTTTTGCGAAGGAAATAATATATTGATAATTATATTTTTTGCAACCAATCGGCGCATCGCCCTCTGTCGGATGTTTCGATACGCAATTTCTTTCTCACACAAATTACATTTCGCGCGTCTTATCTGTACGAGACGCAAGGATGTAACTTTTCGTGGCAGTTTCGCTCTATTAAAGAGTAGGTATATCTCGTTCGAGTTTTATCGAGCGCGACACGTGGGTGTCGTTTCTCTATAGCTGTCTCTACATAGGCAACGCCCCCATTTCCCGAAACGATTCAACGACGTAATCGCATTATTTCGCGAGTTCTTTCGGGAACTGTGACCTCTTTCGATCTCCGATTGCCGAGCGAAATGTTCTCACTCTCGTTAAAAAAAAAAAAAAAAGAGTAACTCCACATATGTTCGTCTATCGAATGATTTTTTTCTGAGATTCCGTAAGAAAGATAAAGTACGCGCGTTGATTGAAGTGATTTCCGTCGCTCTGCTTCGAAAAGAGTTTCTCATGATCTATATCCTAGATCTGTTTCTCTCTCTTTCTGTCTAAAATATAAAATAATTTACTAAAAGGTTCCGCGACTGAAAATACCTTATCTGGCAGTTTTGACTGTTGCACCGCACGTGCTACGATTCGAGTGGACGGAAACATACGTGTGTGTGTGTGTGCATATTTCTTGAAACTTATTCTCTCTTACAAAGAAGAAAATAGCAATGCAAAGAGAAAGAAGAATCGAGCTTTACTTACCGCTTGAAAAATTCGAGATCGACTTCGGCGAGATAAAAGTGTTCACAACCCGACCTTTGTATCGCGAAAAGTATCCGAGTACGCGAGTTTCGTAATAAAATGTATTGCGTTTCGAGCTGGTTGCCGATCCTAACCGACCTGTCATAACTATCGTCCCGTTCAATCGCCAACTCGGAAGCTGCGAAGGAAATTGCATCGATGAGAGCGTAATATCGCCGATAGCAGAAATTTCTACCGGAGCTTCGGGGGAGTTTTTATGCCCGCCATGCGGTCATCGTTTTCGTTCTTCGTTCGCGGATAACGATGCCCGTTATTAAAAAGGATGTCGGAACGACTCTCTGTAATATCGGCCGAACGGACATTACAGTTTCGACCTGTTTTTTGTGTTTTTATTGCTTCGGATACTATAAAAAAAACGACTTTGCGAAATAAAAGACGATGAAGTGAGAGACAATCTGTGCCAAGACGAAAATTCACCAAAAACGTAACGATTTTTTCTTACACTCACTATCTTTTTTTATTTTATTCCATTTTGTAGAGTTCGACCGCGTCCTCTCAAACGCGTCCCGAACAAGTTTCGCAATTGGTCAACAGTCGTCACCTTTTTGTCGTCGACGCGGAAATCAAATATTTTTTTTTATTACCAAGACACCGCGCGCAAAGTCCGACGCATCTCCGTCCCGAGAAGATAAAAAAGTTCGGCGCGGGAAGGGTATCGTTTTGAGAATGTGTCCGCCCGATTGTTGCGGTACATTCGGAAACGACCGGCATTTGGACTTAACTAGCTGCACTATGGAGAGAACCGCTTAAACACGGGAGTTAATTAACTGTAATAGCAAACGTTTCGTGTAATTTTCACGAGCTGCTATGCTGGTACGTGCGAAACGGAGGAAACTACAACGTACGTAGCAGCGACTGCTTCCGCCCGAGGCAATTGTCAGCCGCTCTATAGGATTTTAGTTAACCCGATTATAAATGCAATTATATAATTTTGTTGTAGCTTGTTTGTTTTGTAGCTTTTTTGTTTTTATTCTAACGCTACTGTCACTTGTGTTTCGCAGATCCAACAAGCTGAAGATGTTCTGGCACAGCGTGAACGACTGCACTCCACCGGTTATGGGCTATCTTTCCGACGCTCTCCTGTCCTGCGAATACGAACGTGCGCTTGGACGCGCCCTCGCGATGCCGGAGTGTCCGGTTGTCCCGTTTTTCGGAGCCTTTCTGCGCGAGCTGCGAGAAGTTATCGCACGCGAAACGAAGGTAAACACCTGAACAAGTCTCGGTCTCATACGCATGACACACACACACACACACACACACGCTGAGCATTTGCACGAGTAGAATTTGTGTGCCGTTTTATGTGTCGTCGAATATATTCCAATTTTGTTAAAAAAAATAAACCTGCCGTTTTTTGCAATTTGAATTTAGTTCGAACCTTCATGTGTATTAATTTACACGTTTAAAAAAAATTGTACACACATGTCTGCACCCGACATTATTGGTTGGCTCGTATCGACCCTAAAACTTGGTCAAACACATCGTCCTTGTTTGTTTATTTGTTTTTTTTTTTTTTATAATTTATTGAGTGATGTTTTGAATGTTCACTTTTTGTGTTCACTGTGAAGATTGCATCAATGCAAGATAAGAATCGAACAATCAAGATCCGTTCATCGTGCAGAAGATTGATTGTTGTTTATTTATGGAATGCAACTCCATGAGTATAGTAAATTTTGAACTTTGTTCGGCGAATATTTTTCTCGAATTTGTTCGAGCGTGCGTGACACCGAACGAGACAGATTAGCTGACTCGAGAAAAAAAAAAGTTTGGCAAGAGATTGAACGCTTTCGTGAAAGAGAATTCGCGCGCATTTTGGCGCTCGGCCAAAGAAGTTTATCAATGAAATCCGATGTCTGTCTGTCCCGAGACAGCGCGTCGCAACTTGAGAGGCTGCAAAATAACCGCAAGGGATGAGACACGATAATACGGCAGATTTGCTTCGTTATTATTCGCGTGCTCGAGAAATGTGCGAGAACTTGGTTCGTGGCGAATCTCATCAGGTTGGCGCAAAAATAATTGCGGTTTTTGTTACCCTTGTTAAATAATATTTAAAGTATTTTTAAATGTATAAAATATTTTAATGTAATTTGAAAATAAAATTGAACGACTGATTAAAAATGCGTCAGTTCTCTCTTCTCAAAAATGGTAAATTGTATCAACTAAGTAACCAACAGGTTGCGCATTTATTGTAACAAAATAACGACAGGTCAATTGTTATTACGCGACGTTATATGTCTGGGACTTGATGCGCGCAAGAAATAAGAGGAGATTCTTAGGGGTTTTAGGTAGGAGAAATAGTTTGCGTTACGAGCAGGATTGTTTCGAGTGCGATCACCGGAAATAGCGCAACGAAATTCTTCGACGAGCTTTCACGAGGAACGCGATAAGAGCACGGAGAGAAGTGGCGGAGAGGTTGCTGCTGCACCGTAAAAAGCGACAAGGAAAGGGGTTTCTATCGGCCTCCAGCAGCTACGAAGGTTGTAGGCCGGCGGAAACTACTTGCTCTTGTCGCTAACGATCGTCATCGGGGAGCGGGATAGCCCGCGTCTTTCTCGCTTTTTACGGCGTCACGTTTATTTGGTGGTAAGGGCGAACACGAGAGCTCCCGCGACGAAAACCGTCCGTTCCACCTCATGAAACTTGCGCAACGACCCCGGGAGTCGCCGCTGGTTACATCTGACATCGTAAAATTATGCTTGTAAACTTGCGTGGCAGTAGCGCAAACTCACCAGCGAGTGTTTGCTTCCGCGAAACAGTATAAATAAAATCCACAAAGCTCATTACATGCATTGTTGTTGTTGTCATTATTATTATTATTATTACGTATTTGTGATCTGAAGTTGTCGCTTCGATATACGATAAATTCTGGTTACGAACAATTTGTATAATTATTGTATAATTTATACAACTTGCGTAATTAATTATATGAGGTTTTTTGAGACAATATGTACATGATTTTATGTAATTTTATAACCAGATACAGAATTTGTCCATGTATGTGAAGGATTTTTTTCATTTTTATTCTCATATTTTTAAACAAAACCGACACACGTAATAACCACTCAATTCGTAACAGTTGTTACACCGTATTATTTCGAAATGCAGAATTTCCAAAGACAAACAGTCCGCAAAGTGATTACTCACCCTGCCGCAGGTTTTACTTGTTTAATTACATTCGACGTTGATTGACATTACGGGAGCAAAGTAAGCGACGGATTCTGTCTCGAGACCATCGAGACAGGTGATGCAAATACATATGTATTGCATTGTCACTGTTCCTCTTAGAAGGTAATCTGACAACCGAAGATTATTCGCGACGTTGTTGGCTCGCAAATGGAATTCGAAATCGGCATCGAACGCGGCGCCAAGCCGATACGCATCGCAATGTTATCCCGATGTGTTACCGGTTGCTCCCATATCGTCACGTATACATCCTCCCGGTGGCACGTATCTCACCGGAGGTGCAACAAAATTGAGCAGCGAAAGTCGCTTCGTTCGCGAAACATCACGTCTGTCCTGATGATAGTCAAAGCTTGAAAGATTAAATGTGTCTTTGTCTTTGTTCTGTTTATGTCGCGTTACACAGTTATCAATAATCTTATTAACTACTAAGGTCAAACATTTATCAAAGAAATAACTAAGTATTTACATACGTTAGAAGCTAAAATTATTTAAAAACATTTGAAAAAATACTTGAAACATTGAAACATTGTTGTTTGACGTTTACATAATTATTTCTTTAACAAATGTCCGGCCACTGGCACATATCCGGGACTTTGTTTATTCAGTAGAAAAACAAAAACATCCACCTTTGCAACAACAAAACATTGACAGCAAATTAATATTGCAAATTTATATTGATATGTGCGTAATATCTGCTTGGCGAAAGTAAGTTTAGTTAATCGAGATGTGCGTCGAATTATCGCATTGCGAATATTCCCACGGGTCTCAAACATGTTTGCAATTCGGTTCGTGCGCGACTTCGTGGCAATGCCGTTCGACAGCGAATCGATTAGCGGATAGTATGGTGCGATAAAGCGAAATGGCATTACCCCTTATGACGACGACGCGCCGTGAGACGCGATCACTCCGATATACACACCCGTGCGATATACTACAAGTTTATCGAATACCAGTTAATTATAAGCCGCATTAAAGTTCTTGCGCCGTCGCCGCGGTTTGCTTCGTGAAAACGCATTACGGAAGCCCGGGCTTACGGTCTGCTCGACAAATTTACGAGCGACGCGTATTATCTGTGTACAAATTTGTTCATTAACTCGTTCGTCCGATCTCACAATTAAATCGAACAAAGGAGATTTTTTTCTTTTTTTAACTTTGATATTGTTTTTTGTTCGACTTTATAATATTTATTTCAATAATACCGCCGTTAAAACGAGAAACATTTTCCAACCGAGACTTATGTTGACGCAGCGACAATTTTTTATCGCGCGTACATATATAAATAAATTTCGTATTTGTTTCTCTCTCTTTCTCTCTTACACACAGAGTTGTGTGAAACAACAACATTTGACGTTTCGTCGAGGTAAATGAAAATAACATGCGCTATTGTTCTCGCAGTTTTGTCATTACATCGTCTCTCGTGTGCACGAGGAAGAAGAACGCTTTGAGAAAAGAGAACCCCTTAGAGAAGATATCGCTTATCTTGTCTAAGAAAGATGTAGAATTGCGATAATTTGCGAGCGTAACGTTAAATTCTCTTTGTATAGTCGAAAAAGACTCTCAAAATGGGAATCAATAGCAGTTTACGATTTCTCCTCGAGATACGCCCTCGAAATCTCTCGCGTGTTCATCAACAGAAGCGTTTGGATAGGCCCTTTTGACACATAAAAGACTCGATGTTGAGCGTGGGCTACGTATATACAAAGTGCTCTTTCACAAGAGTGTGAATCTCTTGACAATCTCGTAAGCGCTGAGGAACTTGAAGAAAATTTAGTGGCACGCATTAGTACTTGGTCCTAGCTTTTCCTGTCGCGCGCAGCTTTCTGCACGTCAGGTTGACACATGCGGTTGACAAAAACACACACGCAAACTGTTTTAAATCTCCATTTTCGAGTAAATAATATACTTGATTAAATACAATAACGTGTGATTTCACACACAAAGTGGCATTTGATTTTGACATTTTTGTTTGCCGGTTCAGTGTCTTTGTGACAAAAAAGCACTTGTAAACAAATTGAAGTAAAATTAATTGGTCGTTTTTGTTAATACATTCGACGCTTTCTCTCCTGCAAAATCGATCAAAAATTTCTGAGAATTATTCCGTCGATTCGGCATGTTTCAGCCCCATCCCGAGAAGGAATATCGCGAATCGCCACGTGGTAGTATTAAAGAGAGCGAACCTCAAGAACACGTGCCTTTGTCTGCGCCGGCCGCTAGGATCGCCGTCGAGAGTAACACAGAGACGCCGTCGGGATGGAGTTCCAGAAGCGGCTCTTTGAACAAATCGGAAAACCCCGTTATACACGATACGAATTCCGTTCTCGACAAAGTCGCTCTCTTTCACAAGGTAAGGTCGATGAAGAGACCATAGCGATAATAAATACGATAGAAGTAGAAAGTTGTTATCAATTTTTTGCGTTTACTCCCGTTCCCTAAAAGAAAGAAAGAGGAATTGCAAGAATTATTTTATCGAAAGTTGCAAGAATTTTTTTAACAAAAACACAGCTTTGTTTTACAAACATCTACGCACAAGCTGTCCGAGAGTTTCGGAGTGATTTTGCTCCGTGTATTCAAATGAGCTCAATAAATACAAAATAAACTCTCTTTAATTAGTTTCTTAGTTGTCGAGAAAAATGTTTTTAATGAAAAAAAAAGAGTCAAAGGAAATACCTTCTCCGATGTGTAAAGGTGTGGCATAGCTTTTTCATATATATATAATTGAATTTATCGAGGAATATTTTTCTCGCAAGCATCGGCATGCCCGTGGCCGAGACGCGACTACCGGTTCCCTTCATCACACCTTGAGCGTTCACACGACCACGATCGAACAAACCTACATGGCGGAGGAATGCGACGAAAACGACTACCATCTCGATTTGGACTCTTACAAACCCGTACAGCCGATCAAGATCGATCACGGGGTCTCCTTGTTTCCTGTTGCCGCGCCGCACACCGGCATGGATCTTCACATCTTGCAGGTACGTTATCGCATCTTTTTCTTTCTCATATGAAAGAGTACGAGAAAAGCATATACGAGATTGATAAGTATCCGAAACGACGCACAAACGACATCACGTCGCTGTTGTTGTTTAACAAATAACGACACATTTTTTTTAATTATAATATTATAAGATTTTTGTACGTAAAAAATATATAAACAATATTATTTATAATCAGTGCAGAAATTGAGATTTTTTTTATAAATAAAAAAGCTTAAAATAATTTATTTCTCCTTTTGTAGTCACATTGTTCAAGTACATCGAACAAGCGGCGACGCTACAGGAAATTCCTGTCGCCGTCCGACTAAGAAATTCCAAGGCTGCCTTTGAAATTTAAATAAACACCTACGTATTTTTTCTTTGATACCGTACCCAAAAGGTACGGCGATTCAACGACACATGAGATTTTTAAATTTTCTTTTAAGCTACGCGAGTTGCAAAAAGAAGCACCTACGAGAAAAATGTTCATCTTTGCGTGCGTTTGATGTCTCTGTGATCTTTTTTCATAATACAGTACACACTCGAAATAAATGAAAAACAAAACAAACAATAATAATATAACCAAAATAGCTACTTGACACTCCGTTTACACTTTGTATCTTGAGAACAGTGAGAGAAAGTGAGAGACGGAAAATGACTTTGTGAAGACTGTTTTGCATGAGTAATTGAGATTTTGGTGCTCGTTTTTCGTGAAAAAAAATTTTTCTCGAAATATTACTTATCGCGACTCTTCTTTCGCGACGTGCGGCGTCACTGTGGTAAAAGATATCGTCACAGCACGTAGCTCACACACGTCAAAAGAGTTTCAAAGAGACTGGCCTTCCCGCTTATACCCTTGGTATGTCTTGCGGAAATTAGAGAGAAAACGCAGAAATATGCGGGAAAACGAGGAAGAAAGATTGAGAGAGACAGAGAGAAAGAGAGAAAGAGAGCACTATGTAGCAAACGAACCACAAGAACTTGTGGAAAAAATGGTGTAACGCAGCACGTAAAAACCAGGTCATCCTTTTGAATCGAGCCACCAATTGTCAGCGTTAATTGAGTGGCAAGAAAAAAATAGAACACGATGTGTATTCGCGGAGAAAAATAGTTCGTACGTAATATTAAAAAAAGAAAAAAAAATTAATTGTTATCTCTCCGTTGTGAAAAATTTTACCGCATAAATACAGTTCGCAGATTTTCTATTGCTGTTATTATTTAATTTAACACACGTGATTCGTTCATTTTACGTTAAGAAAAATCTATGTCTACGGCAAATCGATAAATAACTCGAAGTTGAATATCGAGGAAATTTGTGTCTCTGTGAACGGTAACGTATGTAACAAATATCTGCATGGACGATACACTCAGAAACGTTATAAATGCATTATTCCATCAGCGTTAACAAACGCACTTGCGACATTTGGTACTTTGCCGGTGAGACACGAGCTCGGTGCAGTCGCGAAAATGACCTCGTAATGTTCCCCCGTTGAAATTAATACATTTACAGCAAGCGCCTCTCTGTGTGGTTTGCTGTTTTTAAAAATAATGGCATTAGTTGGCGGAGTAATCTGGTTGCTACCGCACGAAGACCGGGGACAATGCTTTGAGCAAAATCACATATATATATAGACTTTACGTGTTCACACATTTTCCATTTACATAATAACAACTTTGATACGATATTTGGATTCGTGTGCGATACGGAGACGTGCGATATAGAAATTCTCAAAAAGCTTTCATATTCCGCGTCACGACAACCCAATTACAAAATTCATTAATCGAAGAGAAATAATTAATGGGACCTCGTTTTTACGTCGAGGCATGTCACAGTTGATGTAAATAAATTGATATGCAAAGTTATCAAAAACTTCTCTTTCCTGAATTTACATTTTTATCTAACGTAATGTGTGATATGCATAAATATTTACTTAACATATGTATATAATGTGCGTTGAATATTAAGAATACAAAGGGAAAGAGAGAAAGAGAGAATATAGTTCAAAAACAAAATAATATTTTCTCTCGCGTGAGATGCGAGAGGAAAACAATATATAAATAAAAGACTCGTTAAAATTTACTAAATGATGTAATATGTTCTGAAATCTGAACTACCGTGCGTGTCGATTTCAAACTCTTTCACAAAACGCAAAAAGAGAAATACAAAAAGCAGTTGGGTATAAATTTTCCTACAGGTGCTGCATCATGGCACGACTTTGGTGCATTGGGACTACGACGGTGGTACTTCGAGAACGGCGTTGGTGTTCGCGCGCGTCGATCGCGCGTGTGGCACCTTGGTCTGGGAGAAGCCACCCTGGAGTCCGCTGAAGACGGCACAAGTTGGCGGTACCGCGCTCACAGACTTTTCGCTGTCCGCGAATCCGGAGGACACGGTGCCAGCGGGCCTATTCACCAGATACACGCAACCGCAGGCTGATTGCGCTTTCGTCACCTTGGAAGAGGGATACTTGGATCTGGGATCGGTGAAGGAGATAATGATCGGTTGCTGCGACCGCGACCGGGAGGCTGATCTGAGGAGCATCTGCAAGAGATACGGCCTACCTGGCTCCGATTCCTGTATCGGCCTCATGTATGGATCCAATCTTCCGGACAATCGACTGATCTTCCTACTTTGCCCTCCCGCCCTTAGCAAGTGCGTTTGCGAAACCACGATTGTATTTTACTGGTTTTATCAACACATTAAAAGCACATTTCTATAACTTCTAATTGTTTATCGAATTATGCAATCCGCACTTTGCTTGACTCTTCAGAATATGGTACATGGGACTGTGCTGGATACTGCGTGGCCTCAAACGACAACAGCAACTGACAGATCGCAGATCGCGATGGCTGAAGGAAAAGTATCTTCAGTTGTATTTTTCTTATTTGGAACAAGCGATAGAGGGTTTGGAGCATCCAACGACTGCCGACGCAATACGCGTTTTCGGGGGTCGCGATTGGTCCATGACGGAGAGCATCGGCACGTTATCTCCAACGAGCAGTAGCACTCTACGCAGGCGAAATGTCAAAGGGAAAAAGACCAAGTCGATCACCAACATTCACGCTTTAACTAAGGTTTGCACAGATTCGGTTATTTTCTTTGTATCTGTAGATCAGTGAAAAACAAATGAGATTCCTCGCAGGAATATTATTCGCATTCTTGTATACACGTAGACACACGTAATACACATGTGTTCGGTAAACTGATGAATCTTAGTTTTATACAGGATTTAAGTCTAAAACAATACGAATCTTCATCATCGGATGGAGGCCTATGCAGCACACCTCTTCGTCATATCACGGGAAGTAGAGAATCTCTAACGAGGATCCTACCCGCATCGCCGAAAGCGAATCGAGACCGAATTCCACCGCGTAGCCCGCTCGGCTCGGCTGATCATATCGTCACCTCCAACTTGCCTTACTCCGCTTTTCAGAGGTATCTATTCAAATTTTCGCACAATTTTGTCACACTAGAATCTCGCGCTGTTCATTTTCAAACAAAGAATTTATTAGAAGAGAAATGTCGATTTTTCGGTAGCGACATGATAGTTTCGCGAAAAAAATTTAAAAATTCTAAATTCTTATCAAAACTATTAATAAATCAATTGTTTCCACGTTACGAGCTTGCGATAACACGCGCGTAGTTTGTTGTGTGTTGCAAGAGAGAAGGAGAAAGCCGAATCCGGATACCTGGTAAGTGGCATACCCGGTATACCCGGCGGCTCGGAGACTCCTTGGCAAGTAAAGGCGCGCACCACATCGATCATGTACGAGACGCAATTGAACTTCGTGGAGTTCGTCGCGCTTTTCCGATCGTTCAGCTTACGGGCTAGAAAAGATTTGAGGGATTTGTTCGGCCAATTAGCAATCACATGTCGCAGCCAGAGTGACGGATCGTTGAGAGACTTCAACATTCGACCGATAGTGCTCAGACAGACCAGCGATGCCACCCCGCAAAGAATCGGTATGTACTCACTTACAAGTAAATAAATTGCCGAATCAATAATTTGTAGTACTTCAAATAATATTTCTAGTAATTTTTGGAAAGAGGCATTTTTTTTATCTACAACATCGATAAAATTTTCCGCTACACGAAACTTGTTTGGTATAAAAATAAATTTGTAATTAAAAAACTAATCAACGTAGCGTAATTACGTAACTGCGTCTTAAATATCGTCTCGACTGAGAAATAATCACAACGTTCGAATGTGTCAGGCTTGTTGACGAGAAACAACTCTATCGACTGTCACGAGTACAAGACGAGCAGCAATCTGCAAAGGAAGCAGATCTTCGACGCTGTCGCGGCGGCTAGCATAATCAATAATTGCTCCGGCGTGGACACGTCAAAGTCCCAAGTGATCACTCTGGCGACGTTCACGAAATTTCTCGAGTCTCGGCAGCAGGAAAAATTGAGCGACGAGGAAATCAAGGCGTTGATTAAGGTAAATATTTAGAGACTGGTTTTGAAGAATCCTCGTTTCGTGTTAGAAAAAAAAAAAAAAAAAAAAAAAAACATTCAGTTTAACTTCGCGAAATTGCCTATTTTTATTTACATCGAACACACAACACCTAGTTTATATTTTTATTTGATTTCGCAAATAAATTACTTTCGCATCGAACGATCTTTACCTTCGCTACGTAACTCGCCGATTCCGTAAGGCGATTTCAATTAGCCGAGAACACGGAAATTCAACCTCCTCCTCGCTCGTGACCGACCGCGGCAATATGCAACCGTAACACACACACACACACACAATCAAACGAGGGTCTGTGTTTATTCTCATTTCAGAGGCACGAACCGGACCCGGCACTTCGCACACAGTGGTGTTTGTCTTTCGAGGGTTTTGCGCGATATATGATGGACAAGGACAATTATGCCTTCCCGAACGAGTACGCGACACCATCCGAAACCGAAATGCAGCAGTCTCTGTCGCAATATTACATTGCCAGTTCCCACAACACTTATTTGACCGGGCATCAGCTCAAAGGAGAATCCTCCGTGCAATTGTACTCACAGGTGGGGGCGTGCGTTGAGCAACTTTCAGAAATTTGTTTGCCGAATAAACTTCGTGATTTGAAAAAATTACTTGAAAGGATGCGTGTGTGATATATATATATATATATAAAACTTTTTTCACACACACCTGCATTTTTAAATTTCTCCAAAAGATGCGCGCGTATTTATTAAACAAATTTTGATATAAAAAAAATTACCGTGTGTTAATTAAAAATCCGTGTGAGTTCTCTAAATTCTCTCTTCAAATAAACAACGACGAATTGAGTACTACCGGTACTGATTAACAGGAGATTTGCTGTTACAAATAGGTGCTTTTAACCGGATGTCGCTGCGTAGAGCTTGATTGTTGGGACGGTGACGATGGATCGCCGCTGATTTACCACGGCCACACATTCACCACCAAAATACCATTTCGATCGGTTGTGGAAGCAATCGATCGAAGCGCCTTTGTTAGTTCGCCGTATCCCGTGATTCTGTCGATCGAGAATCATTGCTCGCCCACTCAGCAAGCTCGTATGGCTCAAATATTTCAGGTGCGTAAATTTAATTATTTTCTACACCAAATTTGTTGTATTATAATCACAATCAAATCACATAACATCGTCGTTACAGTCCGTATTCGGCGAGAAACTGGTGACAAAATTTCTCTTCGAGTCCGACTTCGGTGACGATCCGCAATTGCCTTCGCCGTCGCAGTTACGCTATCGAATTCTGATAAAAAACAAGAAACTAGTGGTCGATCCCACCGGTCCCTTGTCTCATACGCCTCTCAGTCATCGCGGGAAGATGCTCATGTCGGATCGCGCGTCGTCTATGAAACAAATGCGCACAGACGTGAGCAGCACGTCGGTTGTCGAGTATTTTAGCGAGGATGAGGACGACGAAGAGGACGACGATGAGGACGAGAATATCGATGGTAGATAAAATATGTTGAAGAAATAACATTCTCTGCTTACAACTGTTTACCAGAGCAAAATGTAGCTACTGTTCGATTGACGTGCAATTTACAGACAACTCGCTCTCGAGCTACGAAAAATATCTAGGAGGCAGCCAAGTGCCGCAAAGCCGTTTGAAGTCGGATCAGGGAGTGGACGACAAGTCGCAAAAACAGAGCAGTCAAATAGCCAAGGAGCTGTCCGATTTGGTGATTTATCTGCAGGCGATCAAATTTCGCGGACTGAACACGACGCCCGGGACAGCGGTGCCCGGCAAAACACGTCATCAACCGCATACCGGGCCGGTTCAGAGACACAGCATCGCCGGCATCGGACCCAGCAGTATAGCTTCCTCATCGGGATCGCCGCAATCGTTATCAACCTCGGCCTCGCTCGCGAGCGGCGGCAGCAACATCGATAACATCTTCAGGTTCGTTTTTTGTTTAACGCGCGCGAAGCTCGAAATTAATTAAAGTCGATGTAACATACGGGGAGGGGGGTTGTTGCGTTTATATTAGGTCTACTCGCGGGATGCCGGCCTGTTTCCAATGTTCATCTCTGAACGAGAGCGCGGCGAAGAAGATCTGTCGGAAGCAACCCTTGGGCGTGCTCGCCCACGCGGAGACTCAACTCATACGAACGTATCCCGCGGGAATGCGCATCGATTCCACGAATTTCAATCCCGTGATATTTTGGGCCTTCGGGATTCAAATGGTTGCGTTGAACTATCAGACCGACGATGCGGGATTAACTCTGAACGCGGCCATGTTCGAGCAAACCGGTCAGTGCGGATACGTCAGAAAACCATCGGTGATGTGGGACAAGGGGCACATGATGTACAGGTGAGTTTCTTGTATTTGTCTTACGATAAAAACAATTTTCCAAATTAAATGACTGTGATTTTGAAAATATGAATCGATTCAGGCGGTTCAATCCGTGGGACAAAGAATTCGACGGGCTGCACTCCGCGCATTTGAGCTTGTCGCTGGTCTCGGGACAGTACGTCTCGCTTACGAACTTCGGCACCAGCACGTACGTCGAGGTCGAGTTGATCGGTATACCGATCGATTGCGCAAAACACAAAACAAAAGTGATCCAAAACAACGCGTTGAATCCGATCTGGAACGAAAAGTTCTGCTTCCAAGTTATGTTCAAAGATCTCGCGTTCTTGCGTTTTGGTGTCGTCGAGGCGAGCTCTCACCATCTGATTGCGCAACGCGTGATACCTCTGAAGTGTCTTCGACCTGGTTACCGACACGTGCGATTACGATCATGCAAGAACAAGCCACTGGCACTGTCCACGCTTTTTATTTATTCCCGATTGGAGGAGGAGAGTTTGGACTACAACACCTGCTGTCGCGATCACAAGGAGTCGTCTAAGCGTCTGTCATCAGGCAAGGAACCAGAAAAGCTGACCACCGTTGATTCTGGACTAGGCGGTGTCACGTTGAAGAGACGAATGTTCTTCTTGGCGGTCTACCACGTAATACCGGACGAGCCTTACACTATTCTGAAGGTGACCCAGGAGAGCAACACGCAAGAGGTAATGCTGCAGGCATTGCAGAAGGCTGGAATATCAGCCGATCACGTGGACGAGTACATACTAGTGGAAGAAGTGTTTCGCGGGTGGGAGAAGAAAGACAGAGAAGAATTGCCGACGCAACGCGTGCTGGATCCCACGGAACATCCTCTTCAGGCGCAAGCTCAGTGGAAAGGTCAGGGTCGCTTCCTTCTGAAGCGCGTGGGCGACGATCCGAGCAGTAGAGCGTGGCTCGCCTCCATCAGAAGCACAGCCGGCCATTCCAAGTTCAACGAGTCCAATTCGAGGGACCAACCCACTCATATATGGGACGAGGCCGACACCTTTCTGGTCTGCATCTACAACGTCTCACCGGAAATTCCGTACGCGATTCTGCGCGTGCCGGTAAGCAGTTCGGCGCAGGACGTGTTAGCGCAAGCTCTGATAAAGGCCAGAAGAATGGAAAATCCGAACAAGTTCGCCCTGGTCGAGGAGCTGGAGTGGGGCGGTGCGGGTGCCGTCGGAAGCGGAAATCGTCAACTGAGGGTGTTGAGCGACGAAGAGAACGTTTACAGCACTCAGGCGTTTTGGAAGACCCTCGGCAGATTCATTCTCAGAGAAAGGGAACAAGCCATTCCGAGGAGGCATCTTCTGCCCGCGACTCTCGACAGACTCAGCAAAGGATTCTCCGTAGGCAGATCGGTATCCCTGCCGGGATCTAGTAAAGACAAAGTGCCTGTATCGGAAGCACTGTCGGATCCCACATCCAGAAGTCTGAGACATCGGCTAATGATAACAGGCCGTAGACGAGAGGTTCACTCTGACGGCGAGGACACGCGCGAGTCCGACGCGCTGAGCATCGCTCTACAGCTGAAGAAGATCTCGTTGAGAAAATTAAGAGGTTGGAAGTCATAGTGGCAATCAAGGGCGACGTCGATATCATCGATCTTCGCCGCTCGGAGGAGTCAGCTATAAAAAGCTCGCATTTACCTTATCATTGTAATCCGAATCTGATTTTGCCAAACGATTTTATATCCCGATTCCGTGTTGAGCGAACGGAGCAACTCGATATAAAAAGAAGCTTCGTAAAAAAAAATTTAACTTCTGAATATATATCTTCGCCGATGCAAATGTCATGACGCGCGCGAAGAAGTTTACAATCAAGCATCCAAGTCTTTTCAAACGGAATAATCGCGACGCGATTACAGAACACGAACAATCAGAGACTAGGATAAAATAATATATCGCGGTGTTACAACAGCGTGTTTTTCTATATTTAATCAATTTTGGCGACACGTTATAACAGGAATATACTATCTCTGAAATATAAGCAAATATAAACGGTGGTTTCTCTAGAAGATAAATTGATATTTCCGAAAAAAAATAATAATAACTAATTAATCTCAAAGAATACTCGCGATTAGGTTGCGCTCGATTGTATATCCATGATATTTGAGAAAATATATGTCAGATTAATGATGTTATCATTGCTATATATACATATATATATATATATATGTATATGTATATATATTATTACATCGGCAACACAGCCAGTAATATCGATTGCTGAAAAATCACATTAAGTGGCAAAGTGAAACTTAAATTCTTGAATTCCGTTAAGTTCTCGCTAAAGAACGGACGTAGAGAGAGGCCAAGAACATCGTAAGCACGGGAGTTAATTTCGTTGAGTAGCACAGTGACAAAAAAAAAAAAAACAAGAAAAACAAAAACCCACGTATCAGATGTGCAGGTCGATGTGCGACTGCCGTCGGCGCGCTGGCGCGTCGGTATAAAGTTTGTAATCACACACATAATGTACACACGTTGCGCCTGATTTTTATTATTTTTGTACAACGAAATACAAAGGGAAGAGTCGCGGGAGAATCGGCCACGGCCGCGATCTTGCGATTCGTTTTTTCATGAGAGCGCGATATTCCTCACTACCACTTCTAAATATATATTATGCCAAACGCCGTACAATTCTAAGTACTTTAGATTATATATATACATACATATATATATATATCTCAAGACACACCCACCACACATATTTAGATACCTATATTATATTGAGAGTGCTTCCCGCTTGAACATATATTTATTCCGTTCGAAACATATCGGACCCGCCTGTACGATCAATTGATACATCATCGTATATACATATTATATCTCTCAGAAAAGGAAGTCGAAGATAATTTTACTCTGACTTCTTTCACATCATTTGTAAGTGTTGTCTTTTATCATTTTACGTCGTACCTGAAAAAAAAAGTTTTACATTGATACCGACTTACGCTTTTCACGTGAGAGAGCACAACTCCTCTCTTTCTCTCTCTCTCTCTCTCTCTCTCTCTCTGTAATAAAGTTTATAATATATCGCTGTTATATCTCTCTCGCTTTGTTTGTTCGCTCTAATTATTAACACACTAAAGGCTGACCCGCCTAAGAGAAATTAGATGAATTATGATGATTATTATTAATAGAAAACAATCGACCGATAGTGTGTTAACGTTGACAACCACTTGTTTTTTGCGTCTTGTCAACTGTACGTGATAAAAAAAAAAGAAGAAAAAAGTATTCGAATAGTCGAAAATGTCACGCTGGCTATTTGGGAATTGTGTACTTAAAATATATAGTGTACACTATTTGCTACATAATACAGTATTCCACGGATGGGAGCCCGTTGAGACCGGGGCAATTGACCGGATGAGAGCCAGATTGTTTACTTTTCCGATGAATAATGGACCGTAACGTTTGCTCGCACAATGAATAGAAGGAGAATAGACTTAAGAGCGAGCTAGACAAAATTATTGGCGAAACCAATTAGTCTCGGGGGACCGCCATAAAAAATGTGACAAATTTACAAATAACTTACTTCTTCTCCAACAGAGATGGGAATAAAAAAAAAAAGCTACACTGTCCGAGAAGTACTGTATATTGTTACAATGCTAGAGGGTAGATCGATATTGCATTCTCGATTACCGTCCCTCTCTCCTAGCTGTTTTAGTGAAAGTGATATACGTAGCTAGTGTATTGTAAATATACACACACACACACACACACACACACACACATAGATATATATATACATGATGATAAATTCGAGACCAAGGAGTGTCGATGGAAAACGAAAATTCTCGCGCCGCGCGCGGGCACGTTTCACGAGTGTGTGTTATCGCTCAATTATTTTTTCACGCGATGAAAAAAAATTCATCATCCGCGCGTCGACGAACATCGCGTCGTACGCTTCACAAGTTGGCAGCCTAATTTTTATTATATCGAAAAACAATTTCTCTCGTTGCTAATCGATTGATCAATTAACGCGAGGAACAATACGAGATCCGACGTTACACGAACATTCCCCGTCCCCCCTCCCCCCAGTGACGTCGCGAATAGCCTTGCTCCGTCTTCCATGAGTCAATTGTTTCAGATATTTTACATATTTTCGAAACGCTCCCGCAGACTGATGTTTTTTATGCAAAACTTGTACAATCAATCACACGCCGCGCGAGACTTTTAAAGCCGTAAGGAAAACGATGTATGTACTTTGTCATATCTTCCCTCCCTCTCTCCCCCCGATTTTACGCTTCTCGACGTCACTGGAAAAACTCCAGTATATATTTTTGGATACTACTTCCTTCCCTTTTCCTTAGTGTTTACCTCCGATCTCTCCGCGTAAATCAATGAGAGCGACCAAATAGGCAAAACAGGGATAAACAGATTAAAAAACCCTAGAGAGAGACAAACGCAAAGGCCAATTATATTTATGCCTGCTCGATTCGGTGGGCAAAAACTGAAAAAAGAAAAAAAACAGTTCGATAAAATAATTCTTCTAGGGAACATAAAGTACAATACACGATGTATATCTGAAGCGAGATCTGTGACGAAATTGATTTTCACTTTTTGTGTTGCCTCTCTTCTCTCTTTCTCTAATTTTGAAAATAGCGTTCGTACGTACTAGAGATCTTTCGTTTGTTGTACATCTGATGTTAAAAATTTTTAATTTTCTCGAAAAACGTCAATATTAAAAAAAAAAAACAAATTAACTTAAATTTTTGAGGAACGGTAAAAAATTCAATTTTAACTACCTTTATATAAATATATAAGCGATTGCGTATCGAAGTGTACCAGATAAATGACCTCACCGAAGAAGTAACACTTGCAAATTGCTACAATACAGCAACAACTTAGCGAGTACAAGAAGCATCAACAATATACTCTCATCAACGTGTACTTTATATTGATAGCAAATAAAAATGAAAAAACAAAAAAAAAAAAACGTGTGACCCGATACGTTGCGGCTAAGCATTTACTTGCACGTAGCGGTAATAACGTCTCTTTAGAAAATGTTATGTACATAGCAGTAACGAACAATGGCTACTAATAACGGTATATAATTAATTTTTCTAACGAATATTCGACGCTCCTTGGACCTCCGGCTAAACCCCTGCATTGAGTAAATTTATCAAAAAAAAAGGCAGTATCTATATATATCGAATCTATATATCGAATGTTGTCTTGTTATACGTCAAATATTTGTTGTTGCGCGCGCGCGCGCGCGCACAGTGTTGCAACGTAATTGCCAAACTCGTCTCTGAAAGGATGGACGCCGTCATGATAAATCACCCACTCTTCCAATATATCACTCTATATCATCTCTCTTGTATTTGTTTCAATAATTTAGTCCCAGACCTAACCCGACACACACGTTACTCGCATCAACAAATTGCGCTTTGTGTTCTTGTTCCATGTATAAAGTGCCAAAACGTAAGAAATATTATTGCGATGTAACTACTAAAAAAGTAAAAGTAAAAAAAAAAGTAAAAATATAAAATAAGATTTGTCATCTGTATATTTATTATCTTTCATCTAATTTCATCTCTGTGTCTCATTTGATCGTTTAATTATTTATTATTACATTAATAAGATTTCTACATGTGTCGCTGCATGAGATAATAAAAAAAATTGGTCAAATATATGAAAGAAACAACGCAAAGAGAAACCAATATAAGACAAAGAGAATTTTACGGATGTATAGGATGAGACGCGATGTTGTAACACATGTCATCTTGTCGCGACGTTCGACGGCGTCCATCCTCGACGAGATCAATCTCTTGTTTGCCATTCCTTTCGTCCTTTCGACTCCGCAAACGAGACGAGCTCGTTGGACGCGCTTAAAAATGGCTGTAGGTATATAAGGCGTGAAATTACTTAAATATTTTTGGGACCACTCTGATTTTAATAGAAGAGCTCGTAGAAGTCGATTCTAAGGTAAACAAAGCAGTATTCGGATTTCCTTGTTTCTTCGTCGATCGAGAACACAATCCACAAAGGGCGAAGAAAGGAAGAGAAAAAAAAATAAAAATAAAAAAGCACAATATGATGAACAACGGACAAGACAAACAAGACTAATATACATCCTTCGAGGATATTCGAACGAGCTAATTGACTACTATCGCGTCGCATATCCCTAATTGTACATATCCGTAATTTTCTTCGTTAGCTGTTATATTTTAATGTAAAACTCGCGTAATATGTAATAAATAATTATATCCGTACACCTACACACACACACACACACAATAAATATTCTATTACTCTCGGCGGCTTATCAGGCCATGTGCTGCATGTTTATGCAGCGTTGGTTGCGGAATAAGAAAAAAATAGAATTAACTTGAATTAATGCAAGTGACACATGTCCGATCGCAGGCTGGCCTGTCACCGGCGCTATTATTTCGATTAAGGATCGATCTAAGTGCAAATGTGTCTCTCTTTTTTTCATGTGAATGTATAAATTCTATCACACACACACACACACACACACTTACCTTGTAGACAGTTGTTGTCCTCGCAGTTTTCACCAAGCAGCTTTTCTCGATGAACGAAGCGAAGTAGAATGTACGGTAAGTTAGGCAAATATGGGCGCTGGAATAACGTAGGCACTTTCCGTTGTCTCGGGAATACATGCGTGATTCTTGCGAGCTGTAGAGACTGTGCGGGAAGAGATTGTCAAATGATGATCTAGAAAAAAATCCAGAAATCTGGTATAAGAATGACGAACTGCAACCGAAAAATGAGTTTCTCATATTTTATTTTATTTATATATAAAAAAATAAAAAATCAAAAACCCCCGCATTTGTGTTGTCACCCAATGAACGCAATGAGAGTGAAACAATGTACTTTTCTGTGTTGTGACAAAATAATTCAATATATATTCAATAAATATTTTTCTTAATTTGTTTTGTTTCGAATGAACCAGAGTTGTGTTGTCCGTATTATTGGCGCAATGGTGGCTCAGATATATCATTTGAAAAATATGCATTAGAGACAAATTAAGTATAGACGCGCACACTTGTGCAGTAAGTATAAAAAAATGAGAGCAATACGGTAGAAAAAAAAATACTACAGTTCAAAACAGTAACGAATATCTGATTTTTATAATGTTACATATCTATATTTAAAAAATTTAGTAAAAGATCTCATATTTGCCACTTTATCTATGATGACAGTTGGCAAAAATGACATATAATATATACGGACGTTAACGTGTATAATAAATTATTAAATAATTATTTAAATCTCGCCGAATAGTAACTATAGAATTTTGAAAAAGTGTCTTTTTTCTCAAGTTACCGTTCATTTATCACCTACTTCCAAATCATATTTATATTTAATAAAAAAAGAAGAATCAAATATATATATTAAGAATTTAATATATTGCTCACATTTCTGTATTCTTAAATAATTAATAAATAATTTGTTTGAATTATAATAATTTCTCTTTGTGTGTGTGTGTGTGTGTTTTGTTAAGCACACAAGAATTATGGTGTCACTTAGCTTTTGTGTGCGAGACAATTTTGTGTTTAATGTCTAATCTCTTGAAAAATTTTCAAAAAAAAAATCTTATCAGTGTATGTGTACGACGTATTTGTAAATTTGTTGAAATTAAACAGAGAAATTTTTCTCCTCGTAACATAGGAAATACGAGAGATATATTATATTACAATTAAGCGTGTTGTTCCATTCGCGCATTACAATCGCTACTAGGTCGCGTGCGATTTACGCTTCAAGAGTAAATACAGTGAAATATGAAAAATTGCAAAAGCGCCACGTTGTCGTTAAAATATTTCTTTGCGCTATACTAATACGAGACGTAGCATGTGATCACACATATATACGTATATTTACCTGACTATATACAATATTACAACACAAAAAAAAAATATATACTCAAATGCTATACGAGTAATAGAGCTAAAATTAAATTAGAACTCTCTCTCTCTCTCTCTCTCTTTCTCTCTTTGGCGTTGTTACGTAAACAATTAGACGTATGAGAAACCTTAGTTCTCGTTTTAACAAAGAACATTTAATAATAAAAATGTAACTTCCCGTTAACGACAGAAAATAAAGCATGCGACCATCTTGAAACACTAACATATATACATATATATATACATAGCGAATTTACTATTACAATAACATATTACTATATACTATTGACATTGTTAAGAAAAAGATATACATGTAAAGAAATATACAGAGCATTTTTATGAATAATTGCGTTTGCGTTATTTAACTCATCCTCTCGCGCGTCGCGCGTGTACTCACACACACGCACGCACGCGATTCGAGATTCACGGTTGATGTGTTTTCTCCGTTTTCTCTTATTCTGTAACAGTTAACAAAAGTTTCGTTGCGCAACTATTTTGTTGTACGTTTTACGATCTGCGCAAAGATTCGCGCTACGAAGTTACAGAAAGCGGAGGATTCATCTCACCGCTCATCTCGAACGCGCGAACGCGGCCGCGTTAAAATTTGTTCGCAGTAAACTTACCTGATCAGAATCACCAGTCAGCGCGACGCTAATTGATCGTTTGCGACACTTTGCGACACGCGTGTGTTTTACAAACATTTGCGCGCGAGACGACGGTAATTACATGACAATTTGCACGTAGGATTCCGCTCCGCGACGCGATCGCCGTGACTGCCCGCCATTTCACCGCGATATCGAAGCGCGCGAATGTTTCGAGAATCAAAGTATCGACTCTCGCGCGCGAGATTCGAGACTTACGTGACGTAGTTGCTGATCGATATATGTCGCGCTGTAACGAAGATCAACAGCGCCACCGTTGCCTAAGCGACAGAAAAGTAAAACAAAATTGACACAACGATGGCTGTGTTCCAAAATTTACTGCCAGCGCTAAAGATCTATAGTTTACGTCACATATATTATACAATTTTAGCACTGGCAGCAATTCTGGAACACAGGGGATGTTGGTGCAAGATGGAGAGAGAGAGAGAGAGAGAGACGCACGTTGTGCCACTTGTTTTAGATTATCGGCAAATGTTTTCGTGTGTTCGCGGCTTTATTTTGATCAATTTCATGGGTCGTGCACGCAAATCGTAAAAAGACCTTAAAAGGAGATAGCCGTTGAGCATCACCTGTCACCGTGCGACATAAACTACGTCCGTGACAACAATGTGCAATATTATGGCAATAATCCACCGACGCCGGGATGGATGAGCGACGTTGATTGTTGGCCAAGAGGTTATTTCAGGAATCACAATACAAAGAGACAACCATTCCCTTGTTTACAATTTTTGGTATATTTATTTACGTGAGCGGCTTATTTATATAAGAACACTGTTTACCGTAATTTTGTCAGTCACAGTTGGTTCTTCACAAGCGACTTCACAGCCGAGGGAGAGAGAAAGGAATAGTTTTGCTAACAATACTAGTCTTGTCTTCGAAATAAGGAAATAAATTGTGGAAGCCTTTGAGAAATTTAAACAAACAAAAAAAACTAACAAAGTAAAACACGAGAAAGTGACAAAAATTTGATAATGAAATTTTGACTGGTGTGTGTAACGTGTGACAATTGCGTTTTGATGTAGATGAATCGCACCGGCGTGCTCGCGGCGTTCGATTTCGACCACACCATTTGCGACAACAATACCGATGTGGTGGCGCGAAAATTATTGCCGGAGTGGAAGATACCCGAAGACGTTAAGGACTTGTACAAGTCCAGCGGATGGATCGCTTACATGAACAAAATCTTCGAGCTGTTGCACGAGAATTCCATTGACGCGAGAACAATCGAGAACGCAATTGTTAACATTCCAGCGGTGAGGGGAATCGAGACGCTTCTCGAATCTTTGAGCAAAAACGGTCACGAGATCATCATCATTAGCGATTCCAATAGCATATTCATAGACCGTTGGCTGAAAAGCAAGAAGCTTGAGCACCTGGTGTCGCGCGTCTTCACCAATCCGGCCTGGTACGACGACGACGGTAAGATGCGAGTGGGCATGTATCACACGCAGCACACGTGTAAATTGAGCAGCATCAATCTCTGCAAGGGTCAGATATTGATGGATTACGTTAGAGAGAGACGCGTCCAAGGCAAGTGCTTTGAGAAAATCGTCTACGTTGGCGACGGACAAAACGATTTCTGCCCGCTCATGCGTCTTTTGGAAACGGACCTGGCGTGTGCGCGAAAATGTTACGCGCTCGTCAGCATATTGGACTCGATACCTTCCAACGAATCAACAAAAGCGCAAATCTTATTGTGGAATGATGCCACGGACTTATACTGCAATTTGAAGCAAATCTTAGACCTTCATTAAATCTTGTTTTCTTGTCATTTGTCTTTAGTATGTTTTGATTCGTCGCTAATTAACTTCTTTTTTTGTTTTATATTTATTGTACTGCTGTGTGTGTACACACACACACACACACAGTCGGACTCCGCTATTCTTGACGAGTTGGGACTACGGTAAGACCGCTATTCCGACCATGCCCCTTCCATTCCTACTCTTTGGCGATACGTGATTCCTACGCTTGTGTGAAGTTTTGGACGCATAGCGAATTTACAGTAATGGAGAATCGGCACGAGAAAAAACGTCAAGAACAGCGACTCTGTACAGCAAAGTTCCTCATCAACTCACGCTTCTCACATTGTCTTTTTCTCATTCTCTGACAAGAATCTTGGATAAAAATACTGTACGTATTAATAAAGTATATTCGTTCTGCGTGATCGTCGCGAGTTCTGATAACAGCGGAAGTGGAGAAGCAGAAATCGACGATCTTGAGAAGTGAGAACCGGAGAGCTCCTATGTAAAACTATTCGCACATACACATTATATATTATTATATATACACACAAACAGAAATAATATTCTACTTCGACACGAATAAACAATAGATGTAGACGAATGGGTGTGTTTCTCAAAATTGATACGTGGAGCGATTGATAAGTACCCGAAACGACGCACAGATAACTACGGTATCGTATTGCTATTAAGTTTCATTCTTCAGATCGAATTTCAAACGCCGACTCGTTATTCGCGCGTGATATTCGTGCTCGCAGCTCGTCGAGATAGCCATTTACGGCATCGATAACTTCGTTAGTCAAAAACGTCTTTCCATTTTTTTTTTTTCAGATTCGAAATAAACGGAAATCACACACAAGGTCGTTGCGCGAGCTGGTGCGTTGTCAAAAATCCGAGCGTCTAATTTCGGATATTTATTAATCGACTCTCATACAAGTACTCGTGAAATTATCAAAGATTTTTTTCCGTTTCTCAAACGAGTCTTTTTTACATTGATGACATGTGTGTTCAATTCAAATTGCAATTTCTGTCGCGCGATTCGCAAACACACTTTCTTGTCGATGGTACATATGTATTGTATGTACACGTACAAATTATATAAGTTGCGCGCGCAGTAACGAGCTCCTCGTCGAGGAGGTTAAGGTGAACTCGTGACGTGCGCACAGTGCTAGCATCTTTGACATAAATTATTGTCAGCTTTTTGTTATTCTTCGCGGCTGTGTGTGAGCGACCGCGAAAAAGTGCATTCTATTTTGCAGTAATAACAAAGTCGCGAAGCTGTAAAATTAATCTTTCCGTTGGAACCAGTGTCACTTCTGACTCGGGACACAGCCTCGCAGCTTGTGTGATTATCTATACAGCGTTTCGACCAGTCGCGATAAGCGATACAGAGTAAGCGAACATTCTCTTGTTAATTGTTGTATGGACAGACGCCCGTTATATAGCCGTTAAAAAAAAAAAAAAAAAAACAATAGAATATTCCACTTGTGGGTTTAACTTGTTGCTTATACGTTTACACACACATGCACACACACATACAAATATCTTTGTGAATATTACAGAATGTAGTATATATATATAAGCACAAATTGTAATTTGTATATTTTACATACTAAATATTTTTCCATGTAAAATACACATGTAAGAATAATTATCTAATTGGAACTTTGTATTTGCCATTTATGCGTGCAAGAGTTAGCGAAAAATATATTTTAAATATTGTAAATAACAATTAGAGTGGTGTCACAAAAACATACCTAAGTGCTCTGTATGCGGAAATGTACAAAGACTCGCGACCACGAAAAGAAAAGAATTTATTTTATATGTTCACAGAATTGAAGGAGCCAAATACACATGTGTATGATTGTTACTAGCGTTGAGTGGATACATTATTGTCATCTGTATTAATTACTATTTAAGTATATGTGTAATTGTTTTTTTTTTTTTTTTTTTAAATTCTTTGAGTAATATCGAATCTTATATTAGTTTATACTTGATGCAAGTCTCAGGGGAACACATTAGGTTGATTTGATTGGGTGTATTCTGTTTTCTTTTGTGTTGCCGCAGATTTCTTGAATTTTTATTATGTTCACATTGACAGCATGTCTCAGAACGCTAAAGAAACATGCACTTGAAAATGTAACGTCCGTTAACCATTGAGGCGTGTGATTGCAAGTCAGCACCTTCAGTAGAATCTCCAGGAATATCGGAGTCCAGAGAATTACGCAGAGGATCAAACATAATTTCACGATATTTGATATTCTCATGATGCAGTCTATCTCCAAGATTATACTGTTCTTTTGTAGTTTCGTGAAATCTTCCTTATTTGTTTGCACATCTGCGCTATTGCCACCGCTGTGATTGTCTCTCGCTACGTGCGATATGTTCGTTTCCTCTGTTGAATCCTCGCGACAACTTCTTTCGTCTTGCATGTTTGTGGAAAACCGAGATTCCGAACGAGATTTATTCACGGTTGTTGCCCAATTATCGTTCTCGTTTCTGGAAGGATCAGACATTGGATCAGTAGTCGCGTTCATCAATGCGAGCGCATTCCGACACGTGTGCTTTCCTCGCAGTTGCAACACGCAAGAGAGTAGAATCGACAAGAAGTAAAAAGCGAAGAACAATACAAACAAGTGTAGTTTCAGAAAGTTGTTTGAAACGAAACACTTGTTGGTCATGTGCAACGAGTTGTTTTGCACGATGGTATCGAAATACTGATGAAGATTATCGCGTTCGCTGAAGAAGTGATCTCTGATCGAATTCTGCCTTCTGTTCGCGACACGATCCGCCGAATTGTCTCTCTGTTTTACAGCGTTTGCGCTGGCAGCTTGAAGATGTTTCATTATGATGTCGTTGTATGTCCGATTGGTGGAAATGAATGTTTTGGTTCGTCTGTTGAAGAAATTGATGAGCCTTTTAGTTCTTTTTTTATCTGCGCTTGCGAAGTATATCTGTGCGACTTCCTCAGGGTCCTTGTTTTCGACTGATGCTTGTACACCATCTGATCTCGTGAAAGCATCCTCCGACATATTTCTTAGTAGATCGTGAAACATTTCTTGGCTGAAGTTAATGTTTCTGTTCGACATCAAGTTGCGGACATTTTGATTTGTCATCAATGTACCATTTAATTCGACTAAATTTTGTAGTGTAGAATTGTTGAAGAGCTTGAAACTTACCGTAGAATTGCCTGTATAATTTAGCGCCTGGTTGATAATATCTTGAACTTTAGACACTACCTTATCTACTTCAATGCTGCTTGCGGTCAATAAGTATTCGTTAACGAAAGAATTGTTTTCCACTGACGTGACAGGGTTGACGTCAATCTTCGTATTGACATCAACATCTGAAAATGTATAAAAGCTGCTCGTGGGAAAGTTACTTTGGAACACGCACTCAATGTCTTCTGTACGGCGAATTATGTTTGTATCCTCGTGTTCCGCGGTGTACAACGTTCCCACTACGAAGAATGGCACGAGCCAGTGACTCGTAAGGAGAAAACAAACAGACTTTTTGTCGTTTTTTCTTGATGTTTGAGACTTGAAGATTTTCGTAATTCTGCTTATATAACTGCCGCCGCTATTGTTACTATCAATAATTCTCTGTTGGAACGCCGATAGTTGTTCGTCCTCCGTTTTTTTTCCTCTCCGTGTGACTTGCTTTGCTTCACGTTGAATGTTAGAACATGTCTTTCTTATGTGCGCCGCACTCAGATTGCATTGTGCGGCGAAAGTCAGCACAGACACGAATGCGTTTGTTAATGCGCCAAGTAACATTCCGTATTGCATTAATATGTCGTTCATGTCGCATGTAACAGTTACATTGAGATCCTTGTCCTTGTTAGCCGTTCTATACAGATGATAATTCTGTAGAAATGGAAATCGGTACGTATCTTCTTCTTTTTCTTCTTCTTCTTCTTCTCCAAGCATCCATGTGCGATTGATCGCGTTGCGTGTGTAGTTCTGCCAGTTGTAACTTAATTTTATTCCAGCCTCACTGTGAAGCGCGAGCAGTACGACAGCCGTCAATATGGTACTGAACACATCAGACATCGATAACACGTAGAACGGCGACGTTTTTTTGTGTTTGCAGCCTCTTTGTAGTAAGAACGCAAGTGTGACAAAACTGGCCAGCATCAGGATGTAGCCTATCACTGTAGAATGCATATCGCGAGAGCACGTTGAAGATGACGTTCGATTGAAAACGTTAAAAACGTTTCCAAACGGGTGAAAGAACCGCACCTTAAGGTTGATGGAAATAATCTGACTAAAGCCTCCGTTAGAACAATTATATGGGTTCTTGCACATTGATGTGGGTACTCAGGTAGTTTTGCACTTGTAATTTGTAATAACTGTATTTACTGACAGTAATGAGGGTACGCAGTGTTTATCTGTTTAAGCGCGAATGACAGATCGATCACATTTATGCTAGACTACACCATCGCAAACTTTTAATATTCTTTTTTTTTTACTCTTTATATGTTTTAAATTATATATGACAGAACACACAAATCAGCATTTATCGAGGAACGTCGAGTATTGTAAGATATTGTTTTGTGTTTACAGTTTATGACTGACAATATGTCTGTGCGTCGCAAAAGCGATCCGTCTAACACTCAGCGAATTTGGGACACAATCAAGGTTGCGGTACATCAAAGGACTTTGCCCAACAATGATCGTATGATACGACATCTCGTTCGGGTTTATGGTTTGACAGAGCAAGAAGCTCAAGAGGAACTCGCCAAGACGGTCGAGGACGGTCTAGTTCTGGTGAAGAAAGTGTCCACGAAAAGCGGTATCGAACAAGAAAGTTACAGATTACCGCCAGTAGGCACATCAGAGAATGATACTCACGATTGGTATTGTTGTAAATGCCAAAAGGCAGGTGCGGTCGAATGTTGCGAAAAGTGCCACAGAGTGTATCATCCGGAATGTCATGTACCTAGCTCTACAAAATTGAAGATTTGCAACTTTTGCGAGGTACGTGCGTGAATTCTCTGCTAAAGAGACCTGTTAAACTTTTGTTAATAAACTAGGATCTTGTGACAGTGAGTGTAAGTGCCTCTAATGTTTATCCAAAGTTTTTGTTACTTTGTTTATTCACACGTACTGATTGGTTTTGAATGTATTGTCAAAAATACAAATGTTGCAGAAAATAAATACCGACGTGTATCCCGACAAGACCGAGCTCAATCACATTCTCAGTTTCACGTGCGGCCACTTGAAGGCAAAATTACCACCGGAGATTACAAATCGCACTATTGTTTTTAACAACGGACCAATTGTCACACCGCCCAATGGCTTCTCCGGACCGACCTGGGTCAGCGAGGGCGAAGACGCATGGCGACCGGGGATTCTCATAAAGCATCACATGGATCTGGCGATAATGGATGCTAAAACGAACAAAAATGAGTACAACAATCTGGCCGAATTCGAGGCTGACGCCCACAATATCTTACACAACATCTTAGTATATCACGGAGGTAAGAGATTTATAGCTTGATTTATATAGCATTCTCTCAATGTTATGTTATTGTTTCGTAATTTTGGCAGCTCACAGTGTGGTCGGGGAGATGGGCAACACGATGTATCGCGACTGTTGTTACGATCTTCAAGAAATTCGCCGTTGCGCGGATTGTTATCGCATATCAAATGAGAAATCTGAAAAATTTTGGTTCTGCATACCATGCGATCCTCCTCATCAATTGGTTTATGCAAAACAAAAGGGATATCCGTATTGGCCTGCTAAAGTTATGCAAGTTAACGGCAATATATATGACGTACGTTTTTTCGGAGGTCATCATATGAGAGCTAACATCGAGAAGGTCTTCATTCGACCAATCACATCGTCGTTGCAAAGTCTACAGGTAGATTTGGTATCGCTATATAACTGAGAAAAGAGAACATCTCTTCTTTGTTTCTTTGTAAAATCAAAATTGTTCTTTTACAGGTAAAAAAATCCACGGCTTGGAACAGAGCCTTCGAAGAACTAAAACACCATCAGAACTTGTTACAAAAGTTGGGCAAGAACAAGGAAGATTCCGCAGATGGCCCTACGTCTGCGAAACTGCGGAAGATGGAATCGAGTTCGAGGAACACGTCGCACAATTCTAATTCGCCAAAGCAACTGATTAAAGACTTGAGAGTTAAAGTCGAACGCTTAAGTACAGACGGCAATACCGAGACGCAAGCGAACGACGAAACCGATAACAAAGACGACGCTCTGAAGACAAATGACAAGGACGAAGAGAGCCAAGTGCCTTGTTTACCGGTAGCGGAAGATGAACCAACTAGAGAGATAACGAGCACGTGCCCGCAAGGTTTGAAGAAGGAAGGTTCACAGGAGGACATGGTTACATCAAGTTCGCAAGAACCGCGATCGAAATGCGTCCTCGTACAGACCGAACAAGTCCAAACGGAAACGCTTCCCACCAAGGTGAGTTTTCAGTTAGACGTGCCAATAATACATCAAGGTAATGTCTCGCAATCACCTCTCAATAACTGTAAATTTATAGATCAAACGAGAACGCAGAACTTCGGAACAGCCAACGGCAACAATAACAACACTTGACAAATTACGCCGTGAATTAGAGCTTGAAAAGTGTAAGGAACTTGAAAGATTGCAAGCCGAACATGCCAAAGAATTGCGACAATTAACCGAGAGACATCAACAAATGGTATCTGACATCAAGAAAAAACAATGGGTAAGTTTATTCTTGTTTTCGCGCACTTTTATTAAAATTTAAACGTTTGGGATGATAATTTTGTTTAAACACAATATATATATTTATTTTGCAGTGTTACAATTGTGAAGCCGAAGCGATATATCATTGTTGCTGGAACACCGCGTATTGCAGCACCGATTGTCAACAAGTTCATTGGCAGCGCGAACATAAAAGAGTATGCAGACGTAAACGTTAATGAATTATATTGATTACCCAGTGTGTGCGTGCATACGCGCGCGCATGTTTGTGTTTATGTGTACATGTATGTATGTACGTATGTGCGTATGTATATGTGTGTGTGCGTGATGTAAGAAAATATTCAAAAAGAACAGTCAAACTATTTGGGAAAAAAAATATGTTTGTCGTTGCTTCTGCAATATTTAAGAAAGAATAAGAAGAGAATGGCACTGTCGCACTTGAGAAGAGCCAGCGCGTCGACAAGAGAAACAACGCAGCAAGTAATTGCTAATCGGGACTTGATTCTCAGAAAAGCAGCACAATGATCGCTTCTAACCACGACTTGACGCGTGCAGAAACCATAGAAGCTTATTTATCTGCGCCTTTTATATTAATAAAAAAAAAAAAAAAAAAGTTTTTTCTGTTAACTCACTTAACGCGTTTACGTCTACTTTCTTATTTCTTTTATCTCAGCTACGGTTGTTTATTGTGGGTACCCGCATTACGTATACCGTTCTCTTATATGCACGGGATAATCGAGTGGGGCTCGATGTTTATTTCAAGAGCTCCGTATGCAATATACAGAGCGCTTGTAAAAAGTCCCTGTGTCTTTTAAAAATAGAAATAGATTTTATAGAAATATTCTAATATACTTTTTTTTTTATGTATGTTTTTATACAAAATAGAGAAGAGTCAGAGAAAAAAGAAGTTACACTATTAATTCTTATTACAAGTTTTAAATTACTCTCAATTTACCAATATATCATGGCTTCTTAAAACAAACATACATTACGGCACTTAGCAAATTCTGAAATAGTCACTACACTGAAAATAATCCCTGTAATAAACAATTAATGTATTGTTGCAACAATTCTGATTATTATACAGATCGTGATATGATGATCATGAGGCATTTTCTATCTTTTACTTATTTGTAAAAATAATAGTTCCTACACATTGACAAGTAATTAAAAAAAAAACCAAAACATTTCACACACATACATGTATAACGAAATAAATTTTTAGATGTACGAAAAAAGATAAATATGTAATTAAAATAAATTGTAAAATCTCTAGACCGAAAAAATTCTTGTATGTAATAAAAGTTGTGTAATGTGTCGGAGATATATAAGCTATGTGTATACACCTCTGTATGTATATATACTTGGCTGTGTACGTGTATATATATATGTGTGTGTGTGTGTATTTGCGTAAAGATAGCTCGCAGAAGCACATTAATGTATTCTTAACACCGATCCAACATGCCTTTGCAAACTTCCGTAAACGGAAGAATTCTTCTATTGTAAGTGAATCTTAAAAATCTGATTTTATCTGTATCAAGTCCATATAACACAGAGAGAAGTTTTTACAATATAAATTTCATACATTGATATTTGTACAACAAATTTCAGTGAGAAATTCCGAAGTGATAATTGTAAGAGAGAGAAAGAGAGATCACATGTGAAGTAAAAAGATATCGATAGATCTTTTGTTAAAGATTGAAGAGACAAAAAAAAACAAAAATCAGGATATATTACAGAACAGATGTAAAAAATTTCAAATGCCGATTATACAAAATGTACACATACTTTGTTTTTATAAGTGATTGTTTTTCAAAAGTAAAAATCTAAATCCCCTATCTCGACAGTCTCGAACTTGTTAGTTGTTTTGATTTGATCGTTTCCTAGATGAAGTTAGATGAAATTTTGTTCCATATGCAATCTTAACATCAAGTTTTTAATAGATATAACTATATGTGTAACTCCATTTATTTTCTATATGATAATGGATCATCATTCTTCTGTCATTTATATGTTTACTATAAATTAGTTGTAACGTGAACTCATTTTTTATGTAATCGAATATGTGATTAATCGCACGTTTATATTACGTTTGACGTATTATGTTGTTAGGATACTTTACTTCAGTAAAAAACAAAAGTCGTTTCAGGTAATTCCCAAAACGTCGATTAAAATTGTAATTTTCTTAGACAATGAGACAATTATTATGTGAGAATTATCAGTATATTTAATGTATGATTTATGTAACAAACACAATTCTATGAATAATATGAAACATGCGTTTATAATCTTTGAAATTATTTCCATATAGTTTCCTTTTATATATATTTATATAAATTATATATACACTAAGTAGCTATATATTGATGTAATTATACATTAAATCACAAATATTTAAATACATTTATCTCACTAAATATTGCATAACAATATATATCAAAGCTATATATAAATTTTATATATATATATATATATATATATATATATAAAGTTCGCAAAGCAATTGCTCAATAAGAGAAAACTTGAAAACTGTTAGCAACAAGTTAAAAAAAGGAAATATTTAATAACAACAGTGTTGATATCATTAATTGTATGACTTTGATACACTTTAAGTATCTTGGGTAGCTCTAACTTCCTTCCCCACTACATCTAGAGCCATTTTACTCTTTCCTACTGTTTCTGTAACTTGTACATACCTGGTGGTATCTACACTATTTAAGGATAATCGTTCCAACAACTGTAATTCAGAAGGTTCCAATTTCTCTCCAAGCTGCCTTAATGCACTTAATATTTCTCCGCGTTGGCAATCAGCAGCTTCTTTACTTAATTTTCCTAATTTTACATCACGATCAATTTGTAAGAGATGTTCTTTAAGTCCATCAGGCTCACGTTTACCAAACATTCTTATTACAGCTGGTGTTTGGAAAGCAGCACTGATAGCAGCTTGAGTTGCCTATTTACAATTAACACATTCTCCATAAAAAAATATACAACTATGCGAATACGTACATATATGTGCCAATATGTACCAATTGTATTGCACCAAGTTCATTGACTAAGGTCATATCTCCAGATATCATTCTTTGCAGTCTGTCGTTAAACTCACGAAGTTGTGCCATTGTGTCTTCTTTACATTCTTGGTAATCTGTCTCATCTAAAGAAACTCTGTTAACAAAACAAGCGATTGTTGAAATAACACAGAGCTTGTGTATTTTGCAAATGAAAACAAAACAAAAATGTGCTATTGTGGCTGATATTTTGCGAGACTAATAATAAAGAAAAATTATAAGATAGTCCTGAGAAGTACACAAACACACTGCTTCTCAAATCAGATGTTGTAATTTGCACAAAAATTGAAATAAGCAAAGCTTATTCTAACCTGTCTTCTTCCAGGTCTTCTAATTGTTGCACAAGTCGATCCAATTGTTCCTCCAGATTCTTCCTAAGCCTATCGGTTTCAGCTCTTCCATGAGTACTCATCTTCAACGAGTCGAGGAAAAATATAAAATGACAAACAAAAGGAATTATTAGGCAAACCTGCGTCTATCTGTAAAGGTTATGTTGTATGTGTATCAACTACCTTTGCTATTAAACTCGTATCACACTAAGGATTGGAGCTGTTTTTTTCGAACAAAATTGTCCAGATAAGGTTCAAGCCACACTACAAATGCTTCGAAGCATCAATCCATCTTTGTCTACTTCTCGCGAAAAATGAAGACAGAATGATGCTTCGAACGGTAGGTTTCACTTGGCAACGACTTTGGTAAGCATATAGGCCGTGTCTACATTGTCCAATCGTATTGACCATAATCGTCAAATCGACGAATGCGACTGAACATTGTGGACACGGCTTACGCTCGCGATCGTTGCGAGCGCCAAGTAGAACTTAATCAAAGTACGCCCTTCCTCCCACTCGACCGGTTCACAATTCACCCCATTCTCGTGGCGTTGAAAATTTTGACGGTGAGAGCGAGAGGGAGAAGAACAACGAATCGAGAGACGCGTTAACCCGGGCCACGGCCTCTCATTCGGCCCGATGTCGGACAGTACCGGCCCAAATGCGCAGCAACGACTCTTCCGATTGGTCGCGATTGTTTGCCAATGTGCGCACAGCTCGAAAACATTCCCGCTTCCAGTCTCGGCAAGCAAGAAGCAACACTAAGTGTCCGAACATCGTGTCGTTCATGTCTCATCGGTGGTGGCTCGCTCGTGTGGCGCTCTGACTCGTGGATACGCGATAGTTCAGTCTTGTTTTTTCAGTCTTCGTTTCGGGAAACGGTTTAGCATAACCGACCGAGTGTGCGCGCGATTATGCGTTACAATATCGTTAATTTTACGAGCGGGTGAGATACAACGTACACCCGCGAAGAACCGTAACGGCGTTGTTGGAAAGAAAATTTAAACGATAAATCACAATTGTCGATAAGACGATACAAAAACGTGCAAACGGCGAGAATTGCGCCACATGAAACGTCACGGACGTCGCGGGTCGTGTGGCAAAGGATCATCTGAACGATTGCGCGCGCGCGCGCGCAGGCTTACATCTAGACGCGAACGTTTCCGCAATTTGTAGCGATCGCGAACGATCCGCACACAAACGATCCTTACGGCGAAGTGCGTTGTTCTACCACACATACGCACACACACACACATATATAATACACGCAAAGATTTGCGCGGTCGTTCTTCTTCGAAACGGTGCAGTTATTTTTTTTTTTTTTTTATCCCGTCCTGTGGAAATTGCCCTAACACGTGGAAAAACGTACTTATGAATGCGACCAGCATTTACAATCCGCATCGAAGAGGCCCACGTCTGCAATGAGCATGCCGACAAGGGGTTCCAAACACCTACCCTCTTCGCAGCATCACCCGCAACACCATCCGCAGCAACAACAGCAGCAGCACCAACAGCTACATCATTCCAGTGCTCATCACCATCATCATCAGATTATACTAAATCAGTCCCTCGTCCATCCGTCGCAGACCTACAGTGCTGTAGTTAATTCTCGATTCCCAGGGAACCCAGGTACGTCATGCAATTATTCATTGTACATTCTCGCGCTTTTCCGCTCTTACGACGATCTCTTTCCCCGCTCCCCTTCCCTCCTCTCCAACCAACGGCAGAGGACACGTCTCTCCGCGCGTTTTGTCGAAACGTTATCTCTCGTCGAGATAACGACGAGCATTAAGTTGGCACGCGAATTGAAAAAGAAAAATTTATATGTAAGCGATTGCGATCTGTTCGCAGCGATCGCTTGTGCTCGTTGCGCATGCACATTGAAAAACGCGTTGTTTGAGGTTAGAACGGCCACGCGCGCGGCATGTGGCCACTACCTGTGTGTTGTACCACGAGAATGTCCTTCATCGCGTGAACTTTTTTTTGCGGACATATGTGACGCACCTAACCTCTCGCGTCCCGTGACTGTTTGCTCGAGTGTAGCAAAGAAAAGTAGAAGCTTTTCGATATGTTTTCAAAATAATTAAAAAAAAAAAAAAAAAGGGATCAGAGTTAGAATGTCGGATCTGGGAAAGGCTGTTGTTCTCGGCAGCGCTCGAAACACCGAGAAACATTATTTCAAGCACACATGTACGATATGTTTGAGTTGATAAAAAAAAAAAATCAAGAATTTAACGATCCACATAGTTTGATGCATTTTCGTATGTGTGTTTCACATATCAAATATTTTAAGAAATAAATTTATACAATTACATGTGAATTCTTAAAAACGCGTCCAGTCCACCAAGAGAATATCTTACACCGAGATAACACTTACCATATCATCTTTTTCCTCGAAGCTGAAAAAAAAAACAGCCAAAAATGTCCTAAAAAATCACAACATGCCGCAGAGAAGCAAAAACACATTTTTTTTCTCTTCGAAACTCGAATTTGCAGATAAATAAATCTTGAGTCGAAAACTCTCGCGTTTCGGCCGCGGAGAAACTAATCGTCAAACTTTTTCCACATTTACATATGCAACATTCATTCTGTGTGAAAGCAAAATTTATATCTCCGCGGACTGCGCCAAGTTCGACAATCCCAGCTGTGCATGCGGAACGACAAGAAATGTTCTTTTCCTGGCTACTGTAATCTCGTTAAAAACCGTTTTCTCGCGATTACTCTCGGCGGTAGTAATCAGTCGATGGTTAATGAACATATCTAACATATGTAAAATAAATAACTCGCAACGTTTATACGAATAAATAAACGTGTAAATGCACGCAAAAAAATCATCAAGTCCTCGTAAAACTGAAAAAAAAAAACTGGCACGTTTTTGTGAAGGACATTGTTTTTTTTTTTTAGGCTGAAGAGAAATATTTAAATTGCGATACTTGATTTGAATATATATGCTTTCACTTTCGTTCGCTCCTTCAGCTTTAATGTAAACACACTCCTGCGCGCTACAAAAGCTCCGGCGTGTTCACAATTTATTTATCGGATCCGCTTATCGCTCTCGTTTGATGTGTTTTCAATACTCTCGTATTTTTCTTTTGGACCATCTGTTCTCTCGTAAGCTCAATCGTATGTAAAACAACGAGACGCGGGATTTTTTTTTTTTACATCTGGATTTGGGGACAATAAACACGCGCAAGGTGGAGGAGAAGAGCGAAGGAGAGTTGGCCGGCCACGATTGACCGACACGACGTGTAACAAACTGTTGAATCGCGCCTATTATAAACGCGGAGGTGGGAGACAGAACTTCCTGCGTGCGAGTCGTCGTGACGTATCCAATCATCCCGACGGTAAATCGACGATTTGTCCGACCTAAGAAAATAGGAAGTACACAAAGGGGAGGGAAGTGCGCAAAATAGTTTCTTACGGCAAAATTGTTTCGACCAAAACATGCAAGAATTTTTCCGCACGTCAGGACAAGCGTGGGAATTCAGACGACGATCGAAACTTTCGTAAATTTGCGTTTAAATCTGTGACAATTGTGACAATCTGCGCAAATATGTTGATTTTTTTTTTTTTTTTTTTTGCGTGACTTGAGTTATTGCATTCCGACGCTCCGCACGCGTGAAACGGTATTCTTAGAGTGGAATAACACCTCTCGTTGCGGCCAGAAAACGGTTGCGCGCGTGTATTTTTTCTAATCGAATCGCCGCGTAAAAGCGTTAATGGATTTTTGGGGCTAATGGAATCTTAGCTTGAAATATCCTGGAAGAGAACGCGCTTTTCGACGTCAAAAAATGTAAAATATGACATTTAAAACGACCTAACGCGCTAGACAAAAAACGATCAGAGTTCGTCGGAAATTGATTGACTCGTTTCGTCGTCAATTTTTCTCAATTGATGGAAATCGATGCGCAAAAACAAATAGAAACGAGAAAAAGAGATCGGTGACGTTTGTGCGCGCCCAAGTTGAAGAAGAAAAACAAGAAATTTGCTTTTCCGTGCAAATATGTGTGCGCATAAAGGGATAGCGGAGGCGCGACAATGAAGTTGGAAAGAGACGCCGCGGGTGAACGAGACGTAAAGCGACCGAAGTGGCACGAAGCCGACCGAAGCGGTCACTTCGGCTGGTTGGTACATGTGGCAATCACGGTGCAAGCCGTTTCCTTCACACATTTGGCTCGCTTGGTGAAACTGTAATCGCGCAATCGTAAAAATAGTCGGTTTGCCGGAGTGCGATAACGTTGTGTCATCGATCGTTGCGAATCTGGAAGTCGCGATAAAACGACAAAACAACAACCGGCGGCAAAAGGAAAAATCCATTCGCGGTAAATCCCTCCCCGTGTGTATCGCGTTGTGTTCTTCGCGCGTTCCACTCAACTGGTTCCAATCGTGGCGACGAGAGGTCCCTCCGTTTTCAGGGACACTCCGCGATCTTTCTCGCTCTCTGGGAGCCGTGAGAACATATGGTAGTAAAATCGCATATCGTCCCCGTTTCGGTGAACGTTACGTCGCGACGTGTCGCCGGTGTCGTGTCGGGAAAAAGTCGCGAAAGATCTTCGCGTTAACGTTTTCTCGCTGTTCTGGTGGTTACCAATAAAGTATAGCGGGTTGGTATTCGCGCGCGCGTAGCGCGACGGCAGCACTAGATTCCGTCCGGGTTTGGTGTTACTAACGCGTCTGAAAACATCGAAAACGTGAGAGAGAGAAAAAAGAAAGAGACCGCATCGCTCATCGTGTTCTCTACACGGAGGTTATATAATTTCCAACGGGAGCCGCAAACTTCTTCTGTCCGGCGACCATACGCGTGAAATTCTCGATTTCGACCACGTGCATTTCATTTACGTTTTTGACGCACTCGATAGAAAATTAAAAAAATAAAACAAAAAAAAGAAAAGAACTGCTCATGCAACCACGTGTCATCGCGCGCCGAACAACGGTGTGGACGACGACGGTGTCATTGTCGATGATATACCCGATTGTCGCAGCCACGTATCCATCAATGTCGTAACGGTCATCCCACGACGATCACACGACGACGTTAACAACCGAGAACGGACGCGGTGGAAATGCCCCCGGTCACAGGTGGTGGTGAGTTGGTTATCACGTATCCAACATTTCACGGTGTCGACGTGTCCGGCACTCTCTCTCTCTCTCTCTCTCTCTGTCGACAGACACACATCTTTTCTTTTCATAGCGCGTTTTTATCCAGATGTGTGTTCTTGCATTTGCACAGAAATAATACTTGACGGTAAAAAAAAAAAAAAAACACCATTTACGTCACCTTTTTTTTAAGTTTCAATTTTTGACACAACAACAATCGGTTGCACATTGGTTGCTGTGCGCCGATTATTATAGCGCCGACGCGAATTGGTTGCGCAAATTTTTTTAGCGCAAGGTATGTTGCCGAGTGACTTTCGGAAGATGTCGCGTCGCGTGGCGCGTCTCGGCCACGTGACTTTCTGCGAGCGATATATCGCCCGATATTTTCGAAACGGTCAGTATGCGCGACTGCGAAACACACTGGCTGATAAACACGTGTTAATCCTATTCAGCCGCACCGGAAGAACAGGTCTGTTTTCTTTTGTGTTCTTTGCCGCTGATAGTTCTTTTTCTCCATCTATAGTGCATTCAAACGCGCGACACGGCATTTAATAATAACGATATTCCCGAACTATTAAAAGAGCCTCCAGCGGAATGACACAGCGTTAGAGTTTTCGATCGGTGCCAAGTTGAATCGCTTGTTCCCGCAGCGATCAACGACGTCAAATCGACCAATCGCTTGATTCGCCGAAGTGACGTTCAATTTGAATCGCTCCGAGAGCGATGCAACACGGTCGAGAACGCTAATAGTTGAATATTTTAGTTTGCCAACTTCCGAAATAAAGAGAAACCGTTTCTTACTTACTGTAAACACGATATTCTCTTCGTGATATACCTGAAGTTTTATCTGTCTCCTTACACGATAAGAATATCGTAATGTCCAATCGATAGGAGAAACATTTATCTTTGAAAGACAAATACAGAAAGGAATGTTTCTCGCGCGTGTTGCCACATTCTAACCGATGAAAACAATTCGATAGAAAAGCTTTCGAGACATTTATTTTGGACGGAAGAAATAATAGGTCATTACAAGAGAGAACGAGAGAGAGAGAGAGAGAGAGAGATGTTCGAGATCGCGAGTGAGAAACATTCGCGAGGACGTCGCGAATTTATTTTTGTCAGTAGTTTCGAGTTGTGTAATAATTAGAGTAATTTATTTCAGAGATGAAGCACGCAAGTTGTTATACGTAAAAAATTATTTCTTCGAACCGGGGCCACTGAAAGAGAGAGAGAGAGAGACCAATAGTTTACTCAATTTCTCATAACATGTGTGTATCGACACAACTTATCTTGAAACGCTCTCTTTCTCTCTTTTTTCCGGTTGTTCCTATCACGAGATATCGAAGGGATATTTCTGTTATCTCGTCTGTTTCATGATGTATTTTATAAGATAGACAAATAGGACATTAAGTTGTTTAATGTGCACACACACACACACACAGACGTTGCATAAACGAATGAGCGCGATTGGTTTGTTAAAAGTTACCAGCGACTACTTGCCAGTTGTGTCGGCATCGGCCTTTCTCCTTCCAACTCGCAGATAAGATATTCCTCCGAAAGTAAACGATCTGCTGAAGTGAGAAACGATCGAGTTGATTAATTCCAGGATTCAATGCCAAACGTTATTTCATTGTCCGTTGTGCTTAACGGTGAATCGGAAACCGTTTCAAACCCGTTAGCGTACGTGCTTTTTGAGCGAACAATGCGAATATAATAATAACAATAATAATATAATGACATATCCAAAACTCTCTTTCAATTTCCTGTCTTGTAAACTCTCGTCGTCCGAGTTTATGGAAAAAAAAAAAAAAAAAATCTCTCTTGAACTTTGCGTTTCTTTCTCCTCGCTACATTCTTTTGCATTTATCTTCGTTTCTAAGTGCACGTACCTGCCTCTGTGCTTCTCCGCAGGAAACAACAATGTGTTTAAAAGCGCTGTGCATGATCTTTCAGGTAGACGAAAGTAGGTAGACGTTTTGCTCGGACTAAACGAGTTTGTACAAATCGGCTCTCTCTGTCTCTCTCTCTGTCTCCGTTATTATCCGTTTATGCATCATTATATAATTCTTATAACGTATGTGTCGTAATCCTCATTTCTTTCGAAGTCTTACGATATGTAATTCGAGCAACGTACGTACGAGCGGTGCTCGATATGTATAACGTGGTTTATTTATTATCGAATTGTATGTTCGAAAAATGAAAGAGAGAGAGAGAGAAAAATAGTTTTTCCTCTGCCACAATATCGTACTTGAGTATTGCGCACTAGGCTGAAGTTTGAAACATTTTGTCAGATCGATCGACGATTTAATTATCGCGCGACGTTGTAAATTTGATCGACTTTCGAGTTGTTCGTCATTCCGAATAACAAAGATTGCGAACGACGAGTGAAAGGTGCTGGTTCGCGGTCTCTCCTGGTGCGCGTTCGCGGCGCGCGACGGATTCGAATCGAAGAGAGTCGAAGCAAATGGAGAATCGCTGAAAATGTGCATTCCTGGCAAGGCCGCTCGCTCGAGAAAGAGGCCAGCGAACATCCGGGGAGAAACTAACCGTACACTTTGCGCACTTGCCTTTTGCCGCTCCCCTTCTCCCTCTCGGTCGATTAATTTTACGGTTACGCGTCGGTATCTGTCATCATCTTCGAATCGTACGGTATTCGCGCTAGTATTTTCAGAGAATTTCATTCCATATTTTTTTTTTTTTCGCCAGATCTATGCAAATTTCGATAGCGTTCTCCTCGCTTTCTACATGTGGTAGTGGCATTTATAGATTGAGTTTACTGAATCTTGAAAACGTGCGTGCCGTTCTTTTTCAACTTCACTTTACCGCTCAAGAAACACAAGCCGCATAAATAAATATAAAATAACTATGAATATGAAACAGCGTCGTAATTTGCAACAACGCTAGTTTTAAAAAGAAGAAAGAATTTTTTTTAATTTCTTGGTGTTTTTTTCAAAACATTTTTTTGCGTGCGACAAAAACTGGTGTAGAATTTTACAATGTTTTTGTAAACATACAGCTCTAAAGAAAATCTTTTTTAAGGATACAGTTCAAGTTTCTCCGAATTTGGAAGAAGTTTTTTCAATTCTTTGAGACTTTTTGTGTGTGTGTGGCGACAGACGGTGCCTGTTTTTTTTTGGTTGAGCATCATTTTTCTAGAACATTAAGGTCTCATTGCTGCGGGAGACCACTCTGTCACGTTCGTTTCTAATTTTTTCTCTTTTGTTCTCCGTTGTTATACACAATTGATCCTTTCTTGTCAACATAAAATTTACGATCCGGACACAATAGAAAAATACCTTGAAATCACCTTTGTGTTAAGATTTTTTTGGAGTGCCTGAATTGTTAGAGTACAAAGCAGGTTTCTCGTTCGGTTTGAAATGAAGAGACGTCAGATGCGAGAAGAAGTCGCAACACGTGGTTGCCATAAATCACAGGAAATCAGTGTCTAAATGCATCTTGAAAACGTTTCGTTCGAATGAGTTTGCGTGTTTCGATTTGCTCTTGATTTAAAAAACATTAAAATTAAATAGCTCTCTAACGAGTCTTGTTATTTAAATTATTATTTTCCATATTAAAATGTCACTTGTCTGACGTTCAATTTGAATTCTTAATAAATTTTCCGCATATTTGCGTGTGTCTGCTAACTTATCGGTGGCAAGGTACGATATTCGGTTATACAAATTATAAACAATATACGTTTCTCGCGATAAAATAGTTTGGAGCGAGAGTCGCGCGAGTGCCACCGTTGAGACGCACGCTCTAACGTTGTGACATTTAGCACGTGTGCAAGACACAACACCGACCATTCTACCGGTGAGCCAGCTTCTAAACAGTTCCTGGTAGAAAGTGCACTTTTATACGCGACTGGATAATTTTTTAATCTCGTCATATCTGTTCAAGTTAAACATCAAGCTCGAACGATCGCCACACACACATGATTTAGCTCACGTACACGTTTTATCAATCGAGGGTAGGTTCTACAAAATGATAAACAAGTCTGTGTGAGCGCGCTTCTACACTTTAGAAGTAAAATATTCGATGCATAAGAAGAAACACGACAGGAAAAGCGCTTTGCTTTGAGATTTTTTTTCTTTTTTTGTAAAATGCTTGAAAACAGCGTCTAAATTTTACCAGAAAAAAAGTGAAAGTTTATCGAAGTACCTGAACGTTTCTGGGTTTCTTTCAAATTTCGACATTTCCGGTCTTTTAAAAAAAAATATTTGTCGGAGGATAATAATACGTCTCAGAACACAATGGTAGAACACAAAAATTGCAAGACAAAATTTTGTGACGTTTCATTTATCTTCATAGTCTCGGGGTCGTTCGGGGTTTGGAAAGTAGTTTTGTCTCGTGCCGAGACGAGATCGCTTTCTCTTGAAAATTACGATTAAACGACGCCTCGTATGCACCGACTTTGATGCATTGTAAATACTGTATGTCACACGTATTAAGCATGAACGTTGCATGACTGACAGTGGCTTAGTTCGACCGGGAATCGGTAGAATCCGTAGAATGTAAAACAGTTTGATTTTTTTTTTTTTTACTTACGTTTGATCTTTTAAAGAAATTAACTTATTTTAGTAAAAATTGTTCAATATTACAAAAAATCGAAACGAATTGTCGCTACGTGTTTTGTGACTTTTGCACAATGAAATAATTTTACAAAAACCACCAGCACCACGTGTTTTTACTGACCACGAGTCAGTAAAGACGGAGCTCAACGTGTACACTCGTTAGTTCCTCTTCGTTTTGTTACGTGCACCGTATTTGCTCGAGTCCAATCGGTGCAGATGTTTTTTAAATACATATGTATGTATAAAAAAAGTTTATTTATATTCATAGATCTTGCTCGAGGAGAAAAAAGAAAGTGCGCATAAAAATTACTCATTTTGAAGATTTATCAAATGATAGTAACATGTGTACATTATTAGCCACCATGTCAATGATATCGCTCGGTTTTTATTCTGTTTAATTGTTTATATATTATCGAAGAAACACGCGATTGTTGTCTCGCGCCCCGGCTATTTTCTTCCTACGAGAGATCTCTCGCTTATCGACAGAGTTCCTCGAGATTAGTTTCTTAACTCTCAGCAGGGTAGCGCGCCGCGCGCGTCTCTACCTACGTTCATCTCTTCAAGAATTGCAAACGTCTCTCTCTCTCACTCTTTCTACACATTGTTCTTTGTTATATAAATATAATGTACGAGAAACTCGGTTTCTAACGAATTGCTTTGTATCAGGAGATTATTTCTATCCGGAGTATGTGTCTGGGCAGCGGATAAATTTATAAAAATTTGACGCTCCGGATTCGAGACGATGTCCGAACAGTATCGAATTCGATGCGCGGACATTCGTGGACTGTTTTCGAAAGAAGAAGAAAGCCCGCGGGAAAATTGTCTAGTACAGACATGTTGTGTACGCGTGTACACTTGACGCATTAGATACGTAAACATCAGATGAGCGCCTTTTGGTAACGACGAGTAAATAGACATTGTCGATGATGAGATGTAAAGGATGAATTGTGAAACGTGCGCGACAAATCCGGAGAATAATCTAAATTTGCAACCTGGGATTTTGTAACATTATCCGGATTATCCTTGGAATATTCCGAGTGCGGATTATCGGAATCGAAATCAATCTCGAATATCCGGATACCATTTGGAAGCCCTATACGTGCGTCACACAACTCGGCTAAATAAGCTCGCTTCGTCGGCTCGTGCGGTTTTTCTGTACATGAATTTACATTCTGTAACGATACAGTTGCGATTTTCAACAAACGGCTGAGACCGTCAGTCATTTCTAACGTCGGTCGCGCGATGATTATTCAGTCGCGGAAAATACACGTGAGCGCACGTGTAACGATTAAAAAAGACGGAGTCGCGACAACAATAGAAAATCGCGTGTCTAGTGCCTTAACACAGTCACATTAAATATTTCAGTCAAGTTCACGTGTACACACCGTGCACACTGACGGCGTGAGACGAGACGAGACGTTTCAGACTGGACGCGAAATATAAAGGGAGAGAACTCATACGTCATCTAGAGAGAGAAAGAGAGAGAGGCGCGGTCGTTGCTCGGCGTTCATGACCACGGTTCGGCGGGGGTTGGAAATTTGTTCGAGGTCATTTGAGGGCTAACACACGATATATAACGCACGTTCGTGGCGCAAGGCGAGCGAGGGTGGTGGTGAGGAGAGAGAAGGAGAAAGAGAGAGATTGCGAACGAGGTCTGCAACCAGCGTACAATTGAGGGTGGGTAGGGTCGTTGCCCGGGGGAGGAAGAGTGAGGGAGAGAAGGCCGCTAAATATCGACCTCCCTTTGCGTAGACTCTCTGTCTCCCATCCAGACGTCTGTCGGATGCGTGCTATCTTCCTCTCTCTTTCGTGAGTCTGCTTTTTTCTTCTCTCGTTTCTTTCTCTCTTTCTCTCTTTTTTGCAAACTGTTAATCTATACGTAGACTGAGAGAGGAAGAGATATCTCGCTGCCGCTCTCGACACACCACGAGGTTTCCATGTTACCTTTCCAAGGTCAACGGCTCGGAGACTCCAAGATCCATGCTGGAAAAAGAAAACAACTTTTACGGCTCTCCCGTAAACAGTACTATTTCCCCTTTTTCTTCTGTTTCCGGCGATAACTCGAAGTGTCGCGAGGTGATAAAATACTTCGCGTGATAATTGTGACACTAATTATTGACACTAATTGAAAATTCAACGCGACAAATCTCAGATTTGAATTAAAAAATTTTCTTCAGAATGAGACCGCGTTCGAGAATTTCTGACATCTCGCAAGTTATTATTATTATTATTATTATTATTATTATTATTATTATACGATTTGCAGTGGCTGTAAATTTTCATGGCGAGACTAAACTGATTGAAATCTTCGATTTGCATTTGTCAAAAGCTTCTGAAAGTCACATGCCTATTCTTTTCTCTTCTTCTTTGGTTTGCCATTTTTCCTTTTGTGATCGTTTGTCTCACAGAAAAGAATTCTATTGTTATTTCAATTTTTGTTCTATTGTTATTTCAGTTTCCCAAAAATCCATTTATAATCTCCGTTAAAAATTTGCCTTTTCGAAAAAATTTTCTGAACAGGTTCTGGACACGTCTGTAAAATCTTTCACTGAGAATGGAAAAGCAAGTTTTTCATTTCAAAGGCGACGTCAGTTTAACGAACGTTACGAGGACAGCACGTGCAACAAAAGTGAAAAAAAAAAGATTCTTAGAAAAATACTTGGAAAAAATAGACACTCTGTTATATATTGTGTTTTCTGCCTGCTGTCTTCTTCAGAAAGAGAGAGAGAGAGAGAGCTTTACAACTTCTTATTCTTTAACACGCTTTTAAGCAATTTCGGCGTTTCACTTCACACACTGTTCCCAGTGCACTGAATAAATTTAACGGTTGGTCTTTCTCCAGAAAGGAATCTGCAACTCAAGTGTATGTTCAAGTGCATATCAAGTCCGATGATAAAAACGTAATACATGTACGCGCGTGAGTCAATGTAACTAGCGAATCGACCAGACGTAGGCGCGAGAGAGGAGATGATTGGCGAGATGAAAGATATGACTTTTCCTCTCTTCCGTAATATGGGTCATGCGGGTCATGCGATCTTCCTCTTACGCCCCTTTTCGCACCTATCCGTATATACTAGAGGCAGCGAATCTAGGCTGTGTGGGCAGAAGCACCGGGTGCATATAGGTATCGATCGGTTGGTGCTCTGCAGCTTGGCCTGGTGCACTGGCGAAACTGGGTTAGGTTCTAACCCACGCGATTTCCCCCTGAATCTTTTTTTTTTCCCCGTTTTGCGACACCGATTCTTCATCGCTATCGCGATGCTGCGACATCTCCTTTCGTCACGTTTACGCCTTTTCACGCCCTTGCGCGTCCTTCGTCCGCACGTACTTATTACGTGCGCAAGAGCATACGCCCGCACTCCGTTCATTTTCGTAAATCGCGCGTAAATTGCGAAAATCGCGAGTCTACTTGCACTTTCGCGTTACGGTACTGCCCCTAAAAGAGAGTTGTCTATATTGTTTTTCTCTCACTCTCTTTCTCTCTCTTCTCTTGTTCTATATTCGACAGTGCACATTCATTACGAAATCTGTTCCATCTAATCTGAGAAGTTGCTTTGCGAAATTAGCGCAATTGAAAAAAAATTGCATTTGAATAAATTTGACCTTTTTTTTTAAAAAAAAAAAAAGTTACCTTCGTACAAATTAATTTTTTTCTTCATCTCACGACATTGCGGACCACAGAAATTTTTATTGCTAACTATTTTTGTACCACCAACTCGGTGGTCAGCAATTTAAGTATTTAATTTCAACAAATATGCGAGATATCTCGTCAACGGCCTCTGACGTCTGGAATGTCAAACGCGAGATATCTCGTCATCCGTCTGCAATGTGTTAAAAGCGATACGAAATCTATATAGATATGTGTAAGTACTGTGTATCGATTTCATATATATTTTAGTCGTTGGAATAAAAGAAACACTTGAGGATGTAATGACGACGAAAAGATGGCGAATACTTATAATTTTTCTGTTTTTATTTTCTTTTCCTAGTTTTTTTTTCGTATGAGAATATATACTTGGAATATCTTTAACAAACGATGCTTTGTGTGTGTCAAAGAGAGAGGAAATTCGAAAATTTAGTCAAACGATTGTAAGTGAAAATAAATGACATCTCTTTTCTTTTGAAACACACTTGAGATATTTTGTATTGTTAAACGAGAATTTTATCTTGAATCCAAGAATATCATTAAATTCCGATGAGACAATAAAAGGGACAATGTCAACTTTTTTAAAAAAGACTGAAAAACCTGCAAAAATTTGTTTTATGTAACCCAGCTGCAAAAACGTGAATGACTATTGTAAATTTTTTTTAACGTGATTCGATCCAGTCCTTCGTCTCTCTTCTTTGTTGTCGGATAAAAAAAAAAAAAATGTTCACTGGGACAAAAAATTGAAAAGATAAATTGTGCGAAACGAAATGTTTCTCTCTCTTTCTTTCTCCATTCAGAAAATTACATAATAGCTGTCCAGGAAAACGTAATGTTTGTTCCAACTGTCGTTATACAAAAACTTATTGTTAGGAAACAATGAGGAAAAAGAATTTTCATTTTTAACATACATACCCGACTTCTCTTTTGTACGTTTTTTGATTTTGTACGTTCTTTTAATTTTTTTCTAATGCTTTAAACGCCTTCATGTTTCATACATTTCGGTGTTATTCATTTCGATCGAATACATAACTCATTTTTCTCTTTAACAATTAATATCTGAAGCATTAAAAAAAAACGCAGCTCTTGAAATATGAAAATTGTCCGTAGACCGCAAATCGCGCGCGCATAAAGATCTTCCTCTCCCATTGATGTGTTCGACCGTGTACATTCCTGAGCGAGTGATTGTAGTTGGGAAAACGCGTGGAAAGATGGCGCTCGGGTAATGCGATTTTGATTCGTTGGTAGGCGAAAGAGGACTGGCCTGCGTCAGTCCAACGTCGCGTCCCTCGGGGAAGGGATGCAATCGTGTACGATCTGTCATCGCCCTTAGTTGATTAGTTCTCGATTCGAGTATCAACCCGATTGGAGAATCGGGGAAATTTCACAGGAATTCCAAGAGAACAAACACAGTTGTTACTCAGGACAGAGTTAGAGTGTGCAAGTGAGTGCAACACGAAAAGCGCTCAGAAGCGCCGCGAATGCCAGGACGCTTGACAACACTCACTATCAGCAGTGTGTGTCGCAGCCTATAATGGCATTGTATCATCGTGTGGGTGAATATTCACGCCGCGTCTGTGTGTCCCGTGTGACGCGAGTGTGAGCGCACACAAAGGTGCGCGTCCAAACGTTCGCTCGTCGAAACAAATCACTCAAATTGGTGTGTACTGTTGATTTTTTTTCTCCATTTCTTTTCTTTCTCTCTTCCCCCTTTCCCCACCCTCCCCCTATGCTCTATGCTCGTCGCGAAACGCACGACGGAGATAGATACGCGCACTTAGGCGAGAATTGGCGCGCTCGGTACTTTTCGGCGCACGTTCCGAACGCACCCGATCGTCTCTCGCGCAGTGCGAGACAACAGTTGTAACCAGCCTCGCCGTTCCTCTCGGGGCGAGGAGTTTGTGAGTTGCGCGATTCGCGAGGTCGGTGTAGAAAAAAAAGGCCAAAATAGCCGAGCGCGGGGGGATCTGCTCTCCCGTGTATGCCAAAATATCGGTTCTGTCCGTGCGTGGCGAGGACGCGAACGACGTCGTCGGGTTTGCTCGTACCAGGCGAGTGGGCGACACAACCGCCGAGCGAGAGAGCGAGAGAGAGACAACGCCGGTCGAGCCTTAAATATCGATTTTGGACGAGCCGCGGTACTCTCTCCGTCCGTCCTCCACGACGGAATCCGTTCCGCCACCTATGTGGTCTGGAAGAGTACACAAGCGACGTGCACGCGACGACAACAGACTTTTGACAGTCTGCCGTCTCGGCGTACAACATCCTTGGTTACTCGTTCGCATCGTCTTGCTAACCAACGCGAACCAGCCAGACGACGACGTGCGCGCGACGACGACGACTCGCGCTCTCATGGATGTGTGACGCGTTAAAAATGTCGATCGCTCACGACGACAGCCACGTGTGTTTGGTGTATTCTTTTTAGTGGAAGCGAGAGATCTCACGCGAGAAAACGCGAGACAAAAAAAAAACACATTCTCACGCGTCTCGATCGAAAAAAAGAAACGCTTAATGTCGTTCGTGAAAAAGCGCGCGGCGAGAGTCATTACTCATCGAGGGAGGAGAAAATTTCAGACGGACGACGACGAGGAGTAGGAGGAAGACCAAGGATGTCATGGCGCGCCTTAGCCGATTGATAAGTTGACGGATAGCGAAATTGATAAATTGGTAAACGGAGAGAAAAAGAGAAACGATACTTCTTTTTTCAAGAAGGAAGAAAGAGAAAGGTGGGGAATACGTCGCGCGACAGGTGGAATTTGCGAAAAAAAAAAAATTCGTAACGAAACAACATCGGATTCCCGCGATTTGCGACGATGATCGCGAACTCGTCTCACCGCATTTGCCATTATGTAAACATGCTCGGTCAAGCCTCATCGAAGAGACACGGTTTTTAAATCTATCCTCCTGTGTGTGTGAGAGAGAGAGAGAGAAAGAGCGAGTGTCAACAAAACGGGAAAAAGGAAGGAGAAAAAAGAGGAGGAAGCGGTGAAGAGACAAGATTGTTGCTGCGCTCGGGTAAAGGAAAAGCCGCCAGCAGCGACGAGCTGCTGCCTCGCATCGGAAAGATGGTTTCGCGATATGGCGTCCAGAAGGAGAGCGCGGTGGGTGTCGCCGTCGGTGCCTTAGGACCGATGCATTGTCTGCTGCCACACTGTGGCGGTCCTCATGGTCATCACCATCTTCAGGCGTCGCATCCTCAGAATCCACAGCCGGGCCATCCCGTTCATCCACCGCCACCGCCATCGCCGTCTCCCCACTTAAATCTGACGCATCCTCAGCTTACCGTGAATATCGGCCACCTTGGCCACCATCATCACCATCAGCAGCAACAACAGCAGCAGCAGCAGCAACAGCAGCAGCAACAACAGCAGCAGCAGCAGCAACAACAACATCAATTACCTCCGCAATATCGAGTCACTACGAATCGTAAGTCCCTTAACAAAGATAGAGGGCGGGAGGAGAGGAGGAAGAGGAGGAAAAAGAAAGAAAGAGAAAAGCCGAAGAAGACTCGCATGTCTGGACATTTGCCAATTAACATTGGGATGAGTTTTCTTCTAAGTTGCTTTTGTTTACTCGATTCGAAGATTTCTGGCGCTGATAGAACGTCTTTTTTTTCCCCCGTTCTTTTCTCGACAATTTCATGCAATACCGCGACGACGCGTCATCCTATTGTTGTCACAGAAAAATTCGTATCTGTTCTATCAATGATACAACGCGCGATAAATAGAATGTATCGAAACGATCTTATCTCTCTGTCACTGGACAATGTGGTTCTTCGCACTTGGCAATCTATTTAGCAGGTAGTATAGAAGACACCACGTGTCCGCGCGTTATTCTCATCACTATTCGACTCTTCTGGTTACTTATTTTTTCTTTTGCGAGAAACGCGTGAGACGTCCCACGTCGGTCGCGTTTCGGCATCTTCCCTTCAAAGTCTTTTTTAATATTGTCGGCGCTATTTTTTTTTTTTTTTTTACTAAACAGTTAAATTCGCAAAATGATTGTAATTTATCGACATTTTTTTTTCGATTAACGCGAGCGCGATATACGCAATCGGAATAACAAACTCGTTGTAAGATTGCTTTATAGTTTTGTGGCTTCTCTTTTGTTCTCGATTCGAGCGCGGAGACCGTTTTGCTCACAACTGTTGTATTTTTATCGTTTTTCACAAGCAATTGAATGACAGTTTTTTCTCTTTTTTTTTTTTTTTTTTTTTTTAATCACTTTCTCAGATAGGACGCTGCATCTATTGAGAAGCGACCTGCTGTACGTAGCAGACTGCTGTTTAAACAGCAGTGTAATTTTTTCACTCTTCAGTGAAAAAAAATTCTGACAAATTTAACATTTGGTTGTAAATAATCACGTATAATTTATACGCGAGACGGTCTCATGTATATAATTTACACGTAAACAGATAAAAACTTTATCCTCATACGAAGGACATTCTAACCGAGTCATCAATCTTGATCCATTACAAGGTACGTGAAAAAAATGATCCAAGTAGTAAAAACTGACAGTTTGTTATAAATAAATGTAAAGCGGTTGTTTGCCAGTGTAGAATCGACCATTCCTCGTATAATCAATCAATAATTAAAGATGTATAATAAGAACATCTTGTACACAAGAGTATTAACATATCAGATACACGAATAATCGGACATAAATCTAATCGTACACGAGCTGTATCTGATCGAGAAAATATGTAACTGCAAAAACATTTAGTTATAACAATTTACAGGAATTGTACTTGTGTCTCGCACACATGGCGAGAGAAACATGGCTTAAACTGTGATTACGGCAAATGTGTTTTAAATATATAATTGCGCGCGGACTGCTGATAATGTCGGCAAAACGTATTGAACGATAATAGTGAAGCACACGATACAATTTGCAGCTCTACACATATATTATACATATATGTCGATTCTCGGCGTATCAGTTCTTTGTTAATTTAGTTCGTTCTCCTTTGTAGCACTTGTGTTATCGCCAATCTTATCCGATTGGTAGCACAGTATATAAGTTTTCATATTGCCGATAGGAACGCGCGGTCGCAAATTACAGCCTCGCGCAGAGACTTCGAAACCGCAATAACATGACCCGCATCATCCTTGAACGCGAGGAGATCCGTGGACACCGATAGAGAAAATCGGCATTTACTTCCACTTGTCGTTCGCTTGTCACACACCGATCTTCTGGGATCGTTCGCCTATGACCTATGTGTGTGTGTGTGTGTGTCAAACGTAATTTCAGGAAGCCCCCGCGATCGTTGAACTTTTATCACGGCGTCGTCGTCGTCGTTGTCGTATCGGAGGGCGGTATGCGACAACCCGAGAGCACGTATGCGCAATCACGAAGCAGAATAGCGTGAGGCGCGTTATTTTCGAGCGCACTGGAGAGGTAGTTAATCTGACCCGGTGACCTATCTGTCAGAAGTCGAATCGTTTTGCGTCTATTTGCGGACGTGCGCGAGTTTCAGCGTTGCTCGTGTGTCCCCTCTCCTCATCTTTTTCTTCTCATCGAAACAAACAATTGTGTTAAAAAAAAAAAAAAACGCACATTTAGTATCGATTACGTCTCTCTTCTTTCTCTCAAATTTTGCAGATTCGTTCGTCGATAATTTTTTTGCTGCAAAACCAACTCGGTGGAGCTTCTGTTCTTCTACCTCTCGTCTCGAGACTCAGTCAAGTGTCTCCGTAAAAAAATCCGCAGAGATCAGTTGATGAAAATAATTGCATCGAACGTTATTGAGACATTTTCGAGCGAAGGTATTCTTTTCACGAATATCGATATATCGAGTAGCTTTGTTATTTAGGTTAGTTCTTAGCGCCCCTGGACGGCGCTTTAGACAATTCACGATATAGGTCAATCGATAAAACACTTTCCACGTGCCGCCACCAAAGGTACGTTCGATATCTTTTCCCTTCGTGCAGGTGTACAATTTCGTGCTTCATCTCGGCTTGTGTCCGCATCATCATCATCCCGGACAGACAAGTGACTGATATGATAGACGGCTTATTTTGTTGAAACAGTCCGAAAGTCACGAATAAAAAACTCACGAGTCGCACGTCCGAGTATTTTGCGAATTTTGTAATTTGTTTTTTATTTCAAGTATTTTTCCTCCGCAATCGCGCGCCCGTTGTTCGATTGCGATACGCGAAAAAAGAGGGGATAGGAGCACATCGAGTTCATCTCTGAAATTTTCGTAGGAAAAAAGTTTGTTTAATTACAGAAATGATCGCGGCGCGATCAAAAGATTTGACAAAAATTTATGTGTAAATAATTTTATACTCCGAGCGATAAATCTCGGATTTCTCGCAGAGACAAGTGATGATGCAACACTGATCCGTCCTTGACGAATCAGTCTTCGTGTGTCCCGGGAGCTTCCGGTTTTTACAAGATCGCTCGTTTATCGTGCGAGATACCCAACGTCGCCCGCGTTTATCAACGCTTACGTATTAGCGAGAATCAGCGGTACAACTCGTGCCGCGAGAGCGTTAATGACGTGAAAAAGTAGAGAGGAGAGGGAGACCGATATATTCCTGACGGAATGTGTCGCGACGAATGGTTAGGTTTCCGCGGACACAATCTCGTTTTCCCCAACTGATACAATACCGATGCAGCGCAGCGGCTGGCTGGCCACGTGGCTTCGCTCGCGAGGTTAACATAACCTAAGCTAAACCGACCCTACCTACCCTAACCTAATCCGGCGTCTCGTTTCCACTGTTCGAGTCGTACCCGCGCAGTGCTTTATATCCGTCTGCCGCACTCGACGCGTGTAAGCGCGCTCATTAAATGTCCGAGTCGATTTAGAACCGAGCGAACGGTGCACCGTGGAAGAGCGAGCGAGCGAGCGAGCGAGCGAGAGAAAGAAAGAGGAAGAATTATTAATTAACCTAAGGAGGTAAGAAAAGAGGAAAACGCGCGCGAGAAAGCTGTATCGTGTTAACCGCTCCGACGGAAATGACGTGTTGAGGTGCTCTACAAAGTTCCACGTTACAATGAAATGCTTTTTTACAATAGTATTTGAACGCGTAACTTTGTCAGGAATAATGTACAAAAACAAAAGAACAAGCTTGACGCGAGTTTTTTGTGTCGTTGTTTGTGCGAACATTTAGTCGAAATTGTCCCGAAGGCGAGTTTTGTACAAGCCTGGCTTATAGAAAGTTTCGATCAGTTTCGTCGTCCATTTCCGACATCAGGTTGTTTTTCCCATTATGATACGTATCATAACGCGTATCGGTCAAATTTCAAAGAGACTTAATCGACCAATTAAATTAAACGTGATGAAACTCTGTCCGAAATATTTATTTATTTTTAATAAGACAGAGATATATATTTGCGAAACATGTAAAACGATTGCATCAATGCCATTTGGATTACGTGTAAGCGAAAGTTAGCGAATGAAGGATGTTAGCGTGGTTGAATGCGTTCGCAGCGGAAGTCAGAGAGTTGTGAATTTGTTGGGAGTGTCGTCTCAAAATTTATTTATTTACAATCATTACAGACAAAAAAATACATTACGTCTCAACAATACACACACATACACGCACACTTTAGTAGCGAGTCCAGTCAGCAATCGATTCTGGCGCGGCACTAGAGAGGGCGACACCGTTTCCCCGTGGCCCCTGCCCACATGTACAAAGATGGCCGTCCGCGAGATCGGTTCGGTGCATTCGTTCACGTTCGAATCTTGCAGCTCCTCGTAATCGTTTCCCGGTGAGAGATCGTTGAGAACGTGCGTCAAGCTCGCAAAGAAGAAACGTCTTTGCGCATTCATTTTACTAGCGGTAAGAGAGATCCGAGCGGTGACGACTCGACAATCGGTATATTTTTCTTCGAACTTTAAGACGCGTATCTTGAGTCCGTATCGGCTTGTTCACTTCTTCTTCCTCAATTGTGTGTTGGTTTAAGACAAAAAATTGACGAAAGGAAAACGTTGACGAGGAGGATCGTCCGTCGAACGAGCGGAGGATTTTGCGTTACGCGCACAAATCGCGTGACAGATTGAGAAAGAGAGACTTTCGACGAAGCAAAGAATTATAATCTCGCGTATAAAAACGAGTCTGTCTCTAATACGTTGTTGACGCGTGCTTTTTCATGTAAAAAAAAAAAAAAAAAATATGACGTCAATTGCGCACATTGTGTCATACGCATTTCGGTTTTGCGCGAACATCTAATTGATTAGAACAGGAAGAGAACAGGGACGGGGTGTAAAAATATGTATGTCGTGTACGTGAGAAAACGTTATCGAGATACGATAGGCTTTTCAAGAGTCCGCACCTATTAATCTTTGCTGCGTAAGCTCGTGACGTCGTCTTCTGCCAACGCGCAATGCCGTGCTCTTTGTTAGTTCATAAATAACTCAAATGCTTTTGTTAATTTGCTTTTTTTTTTGCGCGTCAAATCTCTCTCCAAGAGAGTTTTGAATAAATAAAAATTTATTACACATTTTTTTCTGCTCTCTTTCTCTCTTTCTTTATTATTTTCAATATTATTCGTATGGATTTTCATTTTTGTTTGTGATTTTCATTGTTGTTCGCGTTTATAATAATAGCTTTCTGTTTCACGATAATTGCAACTCGTTTGTAAATAACTTGTTTTTGTAAAAGATGGCGAAAATGAAGAAAATAAATACAAAGAAATTGAAAAGGAATATGTTGTTTTTTTTTTTATAAATTTTTTGCGATAATATAATTTGTCACTTGTTTGAACCACTATGATGTAACATCACAAGAGGTGTGGTGTAACAGAAACTCACTGCTTACTGTGCTATAAAAGTTAAATGTGTGACACAACATTGATAATAAAATTGTAAAAATAATAAAATTTGCTTTCAGGGTCTGATTTCCATGGAAGTTACAGTGCCCAACCGGGTGGTCAGGTGGGTGGCAGTGGGAATGTAGGAGTACCAACGGGTAGAGGGCCGCCACCGCTTGGCGGTATACAGACTTTAGGACAGTCGGCGGCGGGTATACCGCCAGGAGGTCCTGGCCAACCAAATCAAGCATCTACTCCGGGAGTGCAAAATCAAGGCCAACCTACTCCAACCACTACACCACCTGTAGTGCCGCCATCTCAAGATATGGGTAAACAAGGACATTTACCGACCCAACCGCCATCTCTGCAGCAGGTTTACGTGCCTGCACAAAACAGGCCGGCCTCTCAAGTACGTAAGCTATATTGTAAGAATAATCCAGTGTTTGTTGAGAATAAACGACTAAAGATTTTGTTTTATCTTCGCAGGGCTATTACCAAGCAGGTCCTAGACCTCAACAGCCACGAAATATTACCCATAGAGGTCAGGCTAGCGGCACACCGGTGGTCGGGATGGCTGGAGTAGCTGGTGGCGGAGGACAACCGTCAGCGATATACTCGCATCCTGCTTTGCCTGTACAAAGTGCGATGTTCCTGGGGCAAAATCAATCAATACACGGACTCCATTCCCACCAACAGAATATTTATAACCACCAGATACCGATTCAGGTACTAGACAAAGACACGTTGATATTTATGTGTTTATTTTATACCAGAGGCTTTTCGCTATATAATTCATTTTTAACAATGAATTGTGAGTTAAATGCAACGATGTTAAGGAAAGTTTGTTACATTGTTTCAGTATTCTGGGCCCCGACATCAGCCTCATCAGAACCAGTCGTTTTTCCAGTATCCAACACAGATAATGCCTAGTATGTTTAGTAGTTACAGTCATGCCCCAGCTCCATCTCACAACTGTAAGTTCTATTCGAGTTTCGCGACATTCTGGATGTCAAATCAACCCGATGATAATCTTGAAATTGACTTGGTTTTAGATTATTTTGCCAACTCGATGAGTCTTACGAGGGGTAATACAAGTGCCGTTAGCGGTGGAACGCAACATGTAGCAGGACCGCTAGCAGGTACTCAAGGTGCTCCAGTTGTACCACAGGGTGCACTGCAACAGACGCAACCAGCGGCCCAGCCCCTTCCACCAATGGGCATTCCATTGTCACAAACTGGTATGTTGTATATAAATGGTATGTTGTACAAATCATCTTTATTAAATCGTTCTATTACTCGTGTTTTTTTTTTCATTTGGAATAAATTAACACGATTTCTTTAAAGCAATACCCTGAATTATCTGCAATTGTGTCGATTTTTCTTCTAATATCGACAATGTTTTTTTCGTCGCTTAGGTCTTGGTGATATGAACCGTTTATCGCTCGTATATTAAAAAAAAAAAAAAAACTATCAGGAGCGGCCGGCCAGTACGAGCGACAAGTGGCAAGCATCATAAAGACACGAATTGTTGTCAACGCTGGTCACAATAATATCGCCCAATTGCAAATTATTTCGAGCAGTGCTTTAAAGATATATAACATATACATATTTTTCGATTGATGGCAGAATGTATAAATTAAAAATGTTCTTCTTTTTTTTCAAGATGTCTATTCACATAATAGTAGTGCATCAAATATAAGATCCAGAAAACGAGGTCAAAATGCGATTATGGATATCGTAGATCCTCTAACTGGAAAGAATATTAGTGATGAAATTTATGAGAGTGTTCAGAGTGGTGAATCTAGTAATCGTCAAACACCACAGTCTCAGGTGAGTTAGCAATAATGACACGCAACGGCAATTGACTAGGAGAGTTCAGCACTTTAATCTTGTAATGTGATCTATAAATAAAATGAAAGAAAAAGAAACTCTTTTACCACAAAATGCACAAAAATATTTTTTATATCGAAAAACAAACTTAACTCTCACAGTCGATTGTTCGTATTTAGTATCTGTATACCCCGCCCAAGCCATGTCCTCTAACGAAGTAATCTCTTGGAAAATCTGAGTCAAACGAGGAAAACGAAGAGAGATGAGTTGTTATTGCGTGCGTGTAGACAAGTAAAAAAAGGTTTTTGTTTATCAACGGTATTTTAAATTTGATGTAACGAGCGCGATAAAATATCGATGAAACGATTTTTTCCCTCTCTGATTTGTTATTTGATATCAACACACATTGGAGAGGATTTTATGGCTGTAGGGGGTTGACAGATGTGTAAAGTCTTGAACGTTTATTTCGTCTAAGCGCTTTTGTTTTGATTTCTCTCGCCCTATGATTTGAGTTTGGAGCCAGTTTTTAGTTGTCAAGCATAATGCATGAACGAATGGCACGTGGCATCGTCTATCACGCAGATTTGGTGATTGTTACAGAATAATGGTGCGGAAGTAATAGCTGATTTCGCGGCTCGTGTCGCGAAAGCCGCGACTGAGGAATCTGATACAAGCGCAAATGAAACAGCGCCCAGTGCACAGGCGTTACAAAACACTTCTGTTAATCAATGTAATGCCAGTCCGCCCATGCTAAATACGCAAAAAAATATAGCTGGCGCTGGCGCTGGCAGTATTGTATCTACGATAAATAATCAATTGTTAGATACTAATAGTATGTCTCAAATCGACTCGGGCGCGACTAAAGCCGAGTCGAAGGCGTTGCAACTCCCAGCGAAGGAGTTCCAACCCAGAAGTGAAGCAAAAAACGTGACGATTGAGGAATCGTCGCCTGTCGTCGTACCGTCGGTGGTATCCGTTGCAAATAAAGATAATGTTTCCGTGCAGTTCACCGTTTCGTCTACCACTACCACCACCACCACCACCACTACTACTATTACCGAATCAACGTCAGTTGCATCTACGGTGAATGCTGCAGCAGAACCCGAGACTGTTGCCGTTGTAAGTGGAACCGGAAACGGACCTGTACCTGAAGCTAAAAGTGTAAACAACACTTCGGCCGTTTTACAAACGCCGCCGGTCGCGATGTACTGGACTAGTCTTCCTCAGGAGACTCCGAAACCGTCCGTTACTTCTTCAACAGTTTCTCATCCCGTTCCTACGAAGGAACCGTTTCCCAACTTGGCAGCCAAGACGTCGAGTTCACCGCCGAGGAGAAAACAAAATGTAACCGAACCGCCTTCGAGTAAGGACTCGAAGGAACAACGTAAAACACGTGAGAAGAGTCTCGGTTCTAGAGGCGCTACTCCGACTCCTGATCATCATCAGAAGACGAACGGCGACGCGACCAGCGATAAAACGGAAGGGGAAGCGCTTCCCAGAAATTCAGACATTCAGCAAAAACCATCTGAGGGTGAGTACACGATACTTGCTATTTCTGATCAATCACTTTTTTTTACTCTATTGCTATTGTGCAACGTCGAGAGAGAATTATTTCAATTGCTCGACTGTATATCTTAATATTTCTTTTTTTTTGCTCATATCTACATAACACATGTCACTTTTAAACATACAGAGAACTTGCATCGCTACATTTTTTTAATTTAAAACTTCAAGATTTGTCCACTAATGTATTTGCGTAAACAATTTTACTTTTATATTTTTATATCGTTGTGTGTAATATGCGCACACACACATGGAGCAATGTTGATTAGGAAAATACGCATATTGTTGGTAATCCGAAAGAAAAGTGAGAGCGAGGGATAAAAAAAGAAGTGAAGTGTGAATTGAAAATTATTTGCGCAATTACACTCGTGTGTGTTACACCTGTGACAACGCCTTGAACGAGTTTTACTCAAGGTAACCGCGTCAAATATCCTCTCTCTTTCCTTCTTTATTCACAAATGGAAATTTACTCGAGACGTTTATCTATCGGCGGTAGTATCGATCACAAGTAAACGTATTTGCACTCGTCCCTACTTTCATTCGTCTGAACTTTACACTTTGTGCGCGCTCACGATATCGCGCAAAAAGTTCCTCAGATAAGCGCAATTTTCAGATACATCGTTTACTCGAGGCTCAGTCCGTCCGACGATTCTCGCCGTTAATATTTTATTGTCCAGATTTTTGTTTTTTTATCTTTTGCAATGTTACTCGCAAATTACATAAATTTCCGTACATTTGACAAATTCGACTTGTCGCGAGTCCGTTCGCGATTGGTTCGCATCAATATTCATCCTGTAATATTTATGCAACAGAAAAAAAATTACGATATCGGAAAGTATCAACGCACTTTGCTTCGGTTTCATGGAGAGTTTTTTCGTGGAAACACGTGTCGCCGACACACCTTTGCGTCGGCGCGTTGAGAATCTCCAGGATTTTTCTGGAGAGGGCACTTTTTCCTCTTTCACATCGTCGACCTAACCTAACCTAAAACCCACGAGGTGTCCAAATCCAACGAAGGAGGTTACGGACGCGAGTCCGTCGGTCTTTCATCGAGCGGTGCCGCGTGCGTTTGCTTGTGCGTCGTAAATTTATGCGTAACTGACGAACGCAAGTTTCAAATTAACTTTCAACGCGAGTTAAACTTGAATTGCGTGATTGCGAGTGTTCGTAATTTTTTGAATTTGTGACCGTTGCTCGACAAAAGCGTAACGTGGTGTTGTGAACGCCATTGGCTCGCCGTTTTAAATGTTCCGTCTCGAAAGCGTTCGAATCGAACTCGATCGCCGGTCTCTCCGCTCCTACGTTGATTAACTGCGTCAAACACTGCGAACAAACGTCTACTATCTGTAATTATCGCGAAACTCGTTGAATATTAATCGCAGTTTTATATTTTACGCGATGTTTTAAAATTGGGAAATGTGTCGTGATGTCATTGTTCGTCTTCTTGTCCGTAAGTAGTGTTGTGTGTTGTTAGAGAAAATAGAGCCAGCACAATTACTGGTGCTTTTACTCCAGTTGCAAACCGTTAAGAAATTTCAAGTTGAAGCTCGCGGAACATGAAAAAGAAAGGTAAAAAAAAAAAAATGCAGTATTTATTTTTCTCTCGATTTTTCCATACGTATCACACGTACAGAATTGCATAATATTTATTTGAACCACAAAAAAAAAAGATCATTTATCTGAACCATGAAAAGACTGCGTATCAGTTTTCAGTCGGTTTTTGGCTGATTGATTTTATATGCTAGGATATAGGTTTTCTTTGTACGAGCGCGGCAATACACAGTATTTAAAAGCGAATGGCACATCAAACGCAAAACGTTCATTATTCATGAATGAATATGTAAGCACACATTTTGATGAGAGACCTCCAAAAGGAAGTAAGTGTCGGGTCGCAAACACCTTTTTTCTCCGCTTTTCTCGCAGTTTCCTTATCGCGTCAGACACGTGGTCGTCTTTCAGTAGTTTGCTTCTTTCTTCGATAGAAGCTCACCTATACAAATTACTCGAATAATTGCTTTCCTGTTTCTCCGACAAAGAACTCGAGAACTCAAGGTCATTTGTTGATCCGTGCCACAAGTTCTACAAAAAAAAAAAAATAAAAAATAAATCGTAGAATCGTATATATTTTTTGACGCGACTAATTGAAGAGCAGTAAAAAAGTAATCCGAGGTCGCTGACGAGGTTGATGTGTGACAACTTGTCTTAATTTATTTAACGAGTTTTTAATATGTGTTAACGTATTTATTTATTTTGTTCAGGATGTTAAACTGATTAACGGAACATTTTGTTTTTTTTTCTCATGTACATAAGATGTCTGAAAATTATTTGACGTAATCGGGAAAGCAGATTGAGTCAGTCTGAAGCAAAACGGTCATGTACACTATCCTGCGATAGTTGACGAGATATTAATTAATATGAATCAGTGAGTTAAACGCAGCGAGCGATGTGTGGCTTCTCGCTATCAGCTGACTGATTTATTGATTTTCTGAAAATCACATGGTTTTATCCCGCGTCTGCGGGATCGAGTTTGTTTCGTCTCATATTGATTCGTATTAGTTATGTAATTAATAACTAATGCAAATTTTTGCATAAAGTTGTGTGTACGTGACTTTTCCGTTCGGACCGACCTAAATCTCTATATATCTTTCCATTTTTGCTGTATCAGAAAGTTTTATACACCCCCTATTTTCTTTTATTTTTTATCTTTTTTTACTCGTAGAAATTGTACGTAAATAGTATTTCGCGCATATTCATACTCAAGTACCTACCCTCTGACCGTTACGGACGAGATTTGCGACTCGTTTGTCTACTTTCTGCCTTACCTGTGATCGAAACGTGCAGTAAGAATTTAGCGAGGCCATGGCGAGGCGAGGCGAGGCAGGGCGGGTTATATGCGCAGCGCCATGCCAAGCCGGAGACGGTGACGCACGATTGTGCGAAAATGGTCGACAAGCAGAGCGGGGATGAAGGAAGCTGGATAAGGTTAATTCGGAGCGCGGGAAAAAGGGGAGGAAGAAGTTGCGGCGGGTCTCCTTCGTCGTCGACAGTCCTCAGTAAAGCAGCACGTGCTGCTCCAAACGGCCGCATTTTATATTCCGCTCTCTTCTCCCAATTTCTGTCCCTTTTCTTTTTAATCTGTTTTTCTTCGTTTTTTCGTTGCGTTATTTTTTCTCTCTCTTTTTTTTTCTTTTTTTTACCTTTCACTCAACTCCAAAGATTGTTCAACGCCTCCACTACCAACAGTTCTCCCGCATTCCCGCATTAACTTGCATCTCAATCTTCACATTTCGCTCACGTGACCGAATTACGCTTATTACACTGCATTATAATATACTGTGTTAACAATCTGTGTATTTTGTACATATGTATATACATATTTTTTGTGTTTTTTTTTAAGTTGTGCGACGAGCGCCCTATACACGCATCGTTATTCCTTTTTTTTCCTTTGTTTCGAACTTCCTTCCGCTCTTGTGATTCCGGAGCAACAGAAATTTCGGGTTTTTTTTGGTGGTGCGAGAATCTGGAAATTACACACGAGACGATGAAAAATATTCGAAACGATCTCAGAACCCAGCACGGAGCAATTTGATCTGAGATATGTGTGTGTGCAAAACTTGGTAATTTTTTTGCTCTCTTTTTCGATATTTCATTTGCACGAGCGTAGGATTCTTCTCAATGTGGTGGGAAATGGTCGATATTTTAGACGATTTTTGGCGATCGTATGGTGCATATACCAAAGTATACCAAACTATAATTTGAAGACACTCGAACTATAGTTTGGTACACTTTGGTATATGTACCATACGATCGCCAAAAATCGCCTTTTATTCGGTGGCAACGTGGTTTCCGACATCTTGTGGTTCGGCGAAACGAGACAAGGTAACACGGCGCGAGACCAGCCGAGCCGAGTCGAATCGAGCCGAGTCGAGAGTCGCGAGACGAAGGCAAAAGGCGTGCGCGATCGAGCGAGCGACCGCTCGTCCGCCTGTCCACCCGCCCGCCCGCCCGCTTACTTATCATATTTGTTTTATTAGAATTTGTAAATTGCATGCGCAATTCTACGTGGCGGTTGCGCTGTGGTAATATCCGGCGGTTCGTCAACGACAACGTGTTTCGCTTGTCACGGAGATATTACTGCGCTGACATGGCCTGCGCATCCAAATCACAGACAGCGCGATTGTAACAAACGCGAGCTTGCGAGATTTCTTACGAGAACTCGTTACTCGATTCTTGCTTCTCAATTTGCAATAATTAACATCGAATCGCGTCACGATTTTTCGGATTTATCGAACACCGTCGATTGTCAGGTTTCAATATGTGTGGGTGGATCTTGAGTGCCACATGTACTTTTAAATCAAGCGAAGCATCGGATTGTTTGTAAAATCTTTAAATTTCTTCGATTGCGCGCTTTATGCTTGGAGAGACTTTTCTCTTAAAAATGTAGTCGAATTTAATCAGGATTCAAGGGAGAGAAGAGGAGAGACACTTCGTTGTGGTGTAGCCATTTTGTGAATGTTCGAAAGAGACTGCTGCACCGTGTATGATTGTGATTTTTCGGCACATACGCTTTTATTTGACATTTGCGCTATAATAATCATAGTTTTTTGAATAAACAATATATGATACATAAATAATATATACATATATATACATATGATCGTAGTTTTTTATACATACATATTCATATAAATCTCATAATTCATATAAATATATATCATTTACATAATTATGAATTACATTATAATGTACATAAGTTACGTTTAGAACATTATAATCTTTTTTTTCTTTTATCTTTTTACATCGTTTTAATATAAAGAAGATTCTCTCTTTTGTCATCTATTTTATTGTGCAATATAAAGAAAGAAATTTACTTGGTTAATCAGTTCACCTCTTTCTCTCTCTCTCTCTCTCTCTCTCTCTCTCTCTCTCTCTCTCTCTTCAGGTCGTTCGCAAATGAAAAAATAATTGAAACGATTCACATATTACGGTTCGCATTTCACTCAAGCGAAAGTGAAAGAAGTTTTTCTTTCAGTGAAGTTTGCTTCTCATCTCGTGCTGACGTCCCACCACCGCACACTCGCCATATGATCGCACATGCGCGGAAGGAAATTTAATCTTGTGACGTGTTTTAATGCGCTGGATCGTTACAGGAGTAGAAGAATTTCACAATACCGATTGCATCCGGTTTCGAAAGTCTTTGTTTTTATTGTTTGATTGTACAAAAATCAATAAGAAAATCGAAAAATAAAAACAGAGATCATAAACTCACGTTCTTCACGCGTACCACATAATTGCCCGGATATGTTTTCTCACAAGAAAATGCGCGTTGAATCTTCAATCTGTTATAGTTGATACGGCGAGAAGGAGATCCGACAATACTGTCGAAATTATCATTTGTACTTCGAACCGGTTAAAAGAAATTCTTTTGCGGTTCAAGGCTGCAGTGCGGTATAATGCGATACTACACATGTATCGAGACAGACACGCGTCACCGTTTTGCGAGAACACGCGTTGTGCGTTATGTTTATAAAAAAATAAAATATAAGATACAGTTTTCGTCGCGATCTTGAGTCGCTCTTGTTCGCCAAGTAAAAATTTTCCGCGATATCGAAAAACTCCGCGTGAAAGACGTGAGCTTTTAAAGTTTTTGTAAATCTCAGACCGATTTTGATGACGTCAATGTGTCTTCGTACTCGTCAAAGATTCTTCTCTCTAGAGGACGTGATAAGGTTTTTTTACCAGCTTAAAAATATTCTTGTATTCATTGACTGGCAGAAGATAACGATTCATTGGCTTGTTATTCAAAGTTTGTTACGTCGACAACAAGCGTTGAGGTGTCGCGTTAATATTTCGCAGTTGTGACATACGCACTTCGATGCGACACGATTAAATGACGCGTGACGAATCGTATCGGGACGTACGAACGATACCCATACGCGAAGCCTATCTTTCTTTTTTTTCACCCTGTCGATGCTCTTTGAGCTCTCAGCGATGTCGGACACAGACGATTCGCGCGCGCGCGGTCGTTTCACTTTTAATCTTTGAAACCGTCTCATCGCATACATATGATGTTGTTCTCGAAATTCTCAGTTGCACGTCACGATCTCGGCGATGATCTCGATGACTTTTATTTATCATTGCGAACTTTCGATACTTGAGATCGCCGTCTCTCGCTCTCAAGTGTGACTCAACCTAGTTCGCTATGCGATCGAAAAACGAATTCAAGATCGGACGGCCCGGTGAATGTTCGCGCGCCCGAGCGCCTAGATTAGATCAGCCGATTTATCGATCGCCAATTAGGACCGAAAAAGTCCGCGCGATCGAGAGGGAATTTCAAAGACCTTCGAGATGTCCGACCGATTTGGAAATTTTCTCGCTGTAAGAGAATCGCAAATAAAATCAACAGGACGAAGATTCTTTTAAGGCGCGGTTCTAATAACGCGCCGAGTTTTTGGTTATAGGTAGCTGTGCGTCCCGATCACGCAAATTGGACGCCTGGTGCGCCTGCTCCGGCGCAAACCGGCGAACAGAACTAATTTAAGAAATCTTGTGTCGTGCCTGTCGGTTTGCGCCAGTTCACAGGTTAAAATAGATGCGTGAAAGTCGACGGGCGCCGCGTCGGACCAGCCCCCACAGGCCTCCGTGGATTTTTCAAAGTGTCTGTTTCGACAATCGTTCGTTATCGTATCGATATTATCAAACGTCTTTTCGTCGTCGTGGTCGCGTCGTGTCGGGATTGCGCGAATAAACGGTGACACTTCGCGAATCCAAATTCCGATCATTCGCGACTCGGCCAGAGGTTCCGTTTTCCGAGTGTCGTTAGCCATCCGAGAAGCCAATCGAGAGAGCCATATGCTCACCGGATACACGAAAACGTTCCGCCTTGTCGACGAAGTTATTGTCAAGGATGCGGATTCTCGTATTTCGATCGCTCCTCGTCTCGTCGTCGTCGTCGCGTTTTCGTTGTGTCGCATCTACGCCGCGTTTGGCAGCGATTTGGCAGGTTTATAAATAAATACTGAATCAGAGTGTGTGTCGCGCGCGCGGCAACATCTCGAAACTCGAGATCCTATCCTCGAAGATGTGAGAGAGAGTGTGTACGCGCACGTGTACACGCGAGAAAAAGAAACATGAGCGATCGAAGAACGAACGCTGGCCGCGGCGGCCGTGCCAGCAGCAGCGCAAGATCCAAGAGCCGTAATCGGCGAGGATCCCGAGATCACGGTACACACGCAAAACGATCACTCGATGTGTCGATGAATCCTCGATGTGACGAATATTCAGATAGATGTAACACGAAAGTTATCCTCCCCCGCTCTTACATATTGCGACAAAAAAAACGTAGTTGCTCGAGTTTTCGCCACCTTTGTTAAAACCAAAAAAAAAAAAAAAGTCTCCTAACAACCGAGAAGAAAGGAAATAAAGTTCCCCCAGGCTTTTACACCATGTTAAATTAATGTTTTTTTCTTCTCTTTTTCTCTTTTAAACACAGGAATTTCGACTGACAATAGATAAATTGTTTATTGCTTGCGTCACGGATTTATGAAATTGTTGTCTTTTTCGAAAGTAAACGTCGAAGATGTATCTCACTTTTGTGTATTATCGTATTACGTGTGTTTTCTCTCTGTTTATTTTAGGCAAAAATAGCAACAGCATGCAGAAACAAAAAAGTAAGAACAAATTGAAACCACGCGATCTCAATCGCAAGGGTGCCGAGAAGGAAGGCACCGATATGGACGCTTATGTAAATCCGGCGTCGAAGACCGCGGTGGAGCCCAAGCAAGACAGCAAGGAGCAACACGTTCTTGCTCCGAAGGACACCAACAAGGAGCTGACCAGAGACGCGACCACCAAGGAATTAAAGGAAAAGGACAACCATGAGTCAAAGAAGGAAAAGGAGATCCTTCTTGCAAAAAGCGAGAACAAACACGCACCAGCCGAGGTGCCGAAGGAAAGCGCGCCAGTTTTACACGCCGCTGATAAGCCTCCAGTTAACAAGGAAGCGTTGAAGGAATTACCGAAAATAGAGGATAATATAAAATCGACGAACATATGCAACGCGCATCCTCCAGTTCCTAATGACGTCGTCGATCATGCAAAAGTCAAGGAGGATATTAACTTGGAGGCGCTGGTCGCGCAGAAAAATGAAGAAAATTACAAGGTCTCGGCGCTCCACACATCCAACGACGACAACAAGCCGGCGACAATAACATCGTCGACGGTGGTTGACGAGAAAAAGCAAGAAGTCGAGACTCCTAGCAGCAGTAGTAACGCGTCCATGGAAATGACGCCTAGGCAGCCTCAATTAAAATACATCTACAAAGAGGATCAATGGAGTCCCATAAACACCAGTGGGAAAAAAATTTACGACAGGGACTTCCTGATGAAATTGCAGTTTGATCCCAACAGCAAGCTGAAGCCGCCTAATTTGCCGAATCTCCAAGCTGTTCTGAAGGACAGTCTACAGGTGCGTTGAATTGCATTTGATAATGCTTCTTCGTTATTTGGACGGTAATGTATAATTTTTTGTTTTACAGAATACACACGGCAGTTCCATGGATTTGAGAGCGTTCAAAGAAACAAATCTGACTAGACATGACGCATTGCTGCCCGGCTTTGCCAAAACTGCGATAAGTGTTCGGCCGGTAAGTCTTTGCATAAACACGTGCAAGACAATTATATATCACGCGACTCAAAAAAGAAAAATAAACATGAAATACATGATGTCGAGTAAAGAAAGTAGTGGTCCGAACTCTGTTGAGGAAAAACATGCATTTTCTGATTGATATTTTTTGCTATGTCGAGTTAGATCTATAGAGTCTGAGACGCGATATTAATCTGAGACATGTATCTTGTTTTACAGCGCACGACAGGTCGAGGAAGCGAAAAAGGAAAAGTCAAACCAAACAAGCCAAATGTCATTCACATGTCGTTGTCTCTCAGAGAAGATGTAAAACTTAGAGAGACGGAAAATGCATGGAAGCCTTCCAGACTAAAACAAATTAGTCTGACCGAAGAGGAGGCAAAATCAGAAGCCCTTTATAAGCGCGTTCGCAGTGTTCTCAATAAATTGACTCCTCAGAAATTCCAGACACTCATAGAACAGGTGAAAAGTTTGCCTATTGATACGCAAGAACGGCTGCAAGGTGTCATCAATCTGGTGTTTGAGAAAGCGGTTGATGAACCGAGCTTCTCTGTTGAATACGCCCTTATGTGCAAAGAACTTGCGATGATGGAAGTCGCGGGACCCGATAATCAAGACAGCTCGATCAGCTTTAAGAAGCTTATCATAACGCGCTGCCAAAAAGAATTTGAAAAGAACCCGATTGACGACGTAGCAAGAAATAAAAGATTAAAAGAAATAGAAGAATGCACTGACCCCGTAAGCGTATTTGTATATTTTAAGTTATATACATTTATAATTTTTAATGTGATATATCTCTATATATTAATGTGATATTTCTTTGTACCGCTCTATAATTTATTTCTCGCACGTGTTTATTAGGAAAAGAAAAAGGAATTGCAGCTGGCACTCGAAGAGGAGGAGCGTCGGATACGAGTTAAGTCTGTAGGAAATATCAGGTGAGCAAATCGTTCTATATAAGATGACTGTTTACTGAACGTGCTTCGAAGAAATATCTGAAGATATATCCAGTTGTAAAAAAAGATTTTTTTAATTATCTCTTCTTCTTATCGTTCACAGATTTATTGGAGAACTGTATAAACAACAAATTTTAACTACAAAAATTATGCACCGGTGTATACGTCATTTATTAGATCAAAATGATGAGGACAACTTGGAATGTCTGTGCAAATTGTTAACGACAATTGGAAAAGACTTGGACTGCAAAGGAAGCGCCGAGGTAAAGTGTTGCTGATTGGATTTAATTGATACAATCATTATTCGATTCATTTACGCTGCGCGATATGCATGACAATATAATTTTTTTTATTTTTTTTATTTTTTTTTCAAAGTTTGTTTATTTTTAACTTTCTTTTCCAGGACATGCAGGAATATTTCAGTAGAATGCAAGATATCGTTGCTCGGAAAGGTCATAGTAAAATTAGCTCGAGGATTAGATTTATGCTTCAAGATGTCATAGAACTGCGAGCAAGCAGATGGATCCCTCGAAGAAATGAGGGCAATCCTAAGACAATTGATCAGATTCAGAAAGAAGCTGAATCGGAAAGACTCGACATGCAAGTCAACAGTGCTCCGTTGAGCACTCCGCGAAAAGATGACCGTAATAATGATAGGAAACGAAATCGTGAGTACAATTTCGAATAATTGAGTTAAAAACATTATGCTCTTTATTGTGCGTATGTGTGTTATTATTAATACAATAATTTTGCACGCTTAGGATTAGGCGGTCCTACTGACGATGGTTGGAGTCAACCAGTAGGAAGAGTTCGTCCAACGACATATTCAGTTGAAACAGCTAAACTAAAGAATAAACCAGTAAGTAGAATCAAGATTTTTTATTTTTTTCGTCACAAATTTCCTTATCGCGCATCTAGTTTAACTTCAAACGTACTAAATATATTCTAGATAATCCGGATCTTTTTGTTTGGTAGTGGCACAACATTCTAGATATTTTCTCATTCTGTTAACGCAATATATTTTTTACATGCTGTCGAGTTCCAACACACACTGATATTGCGTTACACTAATGTTGAAAAACATTTTAAGTAGTTTTAATATTTTGTTTTTTTCTTTTCGATACAGCCACCAATGGACGATATGCAACTTGGCAACAGAGCATCTTACTTGTGGAGGGCTACCACCCCGTCCAGTAGTTCTAATAAGACAATAAGTTCTAATAAATTCGCATGTTTAGAAAATATGTCTAACCTGGACCAAGATAAAAGGATGCCGCCTCTCCCACTTTCTGGGTAAGTTGGGTATTTTTTCACCACGTTGCTTTGAGTCATATGTTTTATGACTCGGTCGATTTTTTTTACGATTTAGTCAATGATGATACAAGTACAGACTAGAGTTTCTGAAATCTTCTTAAACTTTCATGATTTAAAACAATATCCTGACATCTGTAACCTCACGTTACAACTTTTAGAGATACGTCTCGAACAGCTAGTTTTATGTTTCTTCTTATTTTTCAGATCAAGATCAACGGGTCCGAGAGAATGTGGTCGTGACTACAAGTCTTACGGTATGTTCTCTTTCTTTCAATTTAAAATGTGTATATAATGATGTATTACCTGTCCGACTTGAGGTCACTTTTTACTCTTTAATTAACCACTTAATTGTTTGTTGCAAAAAAAAATCAAATTTATGCTAAAGATAAATTATTGTTCTTAAGTCCTTTGACAGATAGATAATGTTTTGGTACATGTAATTCTGAAGAAAAAAAATATTTTTTTGACAGATGGTAGAGGTTCTCGTAATGGTACTCATCAGTTGGGAGCATCGAGTAGAGAAAGTCATTCATTATTGGACAGTTCCCAAAGTCGAAACGTGTCGATGCCTCCGCCTGTGATGAAGTCTGTCTCGCAGTCTGGTGCAATTAGTCACAAGTCACCAATGACAGATCAAGAGTTCACGAAAGCGTACAACTCGATACTAAAACATTATCTTGAGGAGCCTATTGTTGAGGTAAGTTTCCTCTTAAATAAAAAACAAAATAAAGAACAAAATTTATAATGCCAGTCTTGAATGCACGTCCCTTGGATCCATCTCTGTTACCATAGGAGATGCTTGAGTCATTGGCGTGCAATAATATGCAATACCTTCTTTGTGGTTTCTCGTGATAATGTTGTATCACGCTATATTCACATTTGCCATAAAGAGGACAATTTTTAAGAAATTCTAAAATTAGTCAAAAACGTTTGTTTAAATTTGATATATAAATATATATAATTGTGATATTTCTCTTGTAGAATACTGGATTGGAGATTCAACAGAAGTTCGATAATGCGACTTTCGGCAAGTTCACTCGAGAATGTATTAATCACGTTCTCGAAAAAATGCCTACTGAGCGAGAACTGGTCTCAAAACTTCTGTCTCACTTGCTTAGACGAAATATTCTACCTCTGCAATGTTTCAAGAGCGGGTAAGTTATATTTCTTTGTTCGTACAACTTTCTCATAAATTATTTTATTTTATTATTATTATACATAAAAGAGAACAAAACAAGTCGATCAAGACAGGTGGATACTTAATGATGATATCTAATATATATACAGAGGAAAGGATAAAAATCTATCTTTTGTGTTATGTTTGCCAAAAGGATACTGATGCTTTATTTTTGCTTATTCGTGCTCTATTAACTTTTCGCTAAAACTGCTGTGTAAATCGTATATTTTGAATTGTGTTTCAGGTTAGACGAAGTGCTAGAAATAGTAGACGATTTGGTGATTGATATACCGAAAATTTGGACGTATCTAGCAGAAATCCTGTGTAAGTAATATATATTTGCTTCCTCTCTTTATAAATCAGTCTCAGCTTGAGAAAAAAAAAATATCTTCTATGATGAAGATCAGATATCAAACCATAGAGAAACAATGCTGGTTTTTTTAAGCTCAACAGGACTGACGAAATATTGAGCATTGTTCTCGTGCTATATGTTCCGAAATCGAAATTATTTGTATGTTGATATGTTGCAGCACATCCGATAGAAGACGGAGCTGTCCCATTGTCCGAAATGAAGAGTATACTTCTAAATTTAAGAAGTCAGGGCTTTGTAGGCAAATTCATTGGTGAACTTTTAACGAAAGTATCCCGTGATAAAGGACCTAAATGGGTTGCCGATAAATGGGACCAAAGTGGACTGCTCTTGAATAATTTAATAGACACAGAACTCGAAAATGCCGATAAAATTATCAAGGAATATGTGAGTATGATCTGTAAACGTATAAAACTTTCATAAACATCTCGTCCCGCTACTCGATGAAAGATTGTTTACACGAAAGCTACTGTACAGTTGCGTAAATGTATATTCTCGTCTTTTTTTTTTTTTTTTTTTTTTTTTTTTTTTTGTCAAATATAATATGAGCAATTCCGTTTTTGTTTTTAGAATCTCGAGTTCCTAACTGGTGACTATAACAGTGCCAAAGTCTTCGCGAGCGAAGAACTCCCATTAGAGAAGATTCAAGAACATTTGACGAAGCTTATGAAGGAGAGTGCTTCTTTCGACGAGATTTGTAGTTGGATAGAAGTACGTTTATTTCTAAGTTGACACATATGTTTGCGTCTTATAAATGGTTGTACTAACTTTTCTATAACCAACTTGTTATTCTAGCTAAAAGTTGGTGAAAGGAACNAAGACCCAAGATTCATACGACATTTAATGACTGCCATTTTAGAAACTACGTTCGGTATATATAATGCACTTTTCCAAATATTCACGTCTTTTTAAATAAATTCTATACTAAAATAGATCTCTTTTGCGATATTCCTTTTTTGTACTTATAATTCTTGTTATGTTTGCAGAAAAAGTTCATAATACTTGGAAACTAAACTTAGACACTCTTGCAAGTCTCGAGACGTTAATTCACCGATATGTCGANGCGAATGAATTGCTTGAATTACAGTGTCTTTACGCAATTCAAAATTACATGACGAAAATCGAGTTTCCACCAGGTGAGTAATAAGAGCACACGCTAAACTATATGCACAAGTGAATATATAGGCTCGCTTGTATATTTTTATATAAAATTTTGAGACGCAAAAAAAAATGAAAATTTAACACTCGTATCGTCTTGGTTACAGGTACTCTTATACCTATTATGAACCAGTTATGGATGGACAATATTATATCAAGTGACGCATTTTTAACGTGGAAATCGAAAACTCCCGAGGCAAAAGAAGACCTCGCTGGTCACAGCGTCTCGTTAGTTGCGCTTACATCGTTTTTCACTGACCTTCAAGAACCCGACGATAATTCCAGCGTCGAAGAATTATCAACTAGTGCTAAGCAAGAGGAGTGTTGACGATACTATCAATTACATTATTGTCTATTAAAAAGACTTAACTACGCGTTTCCCCGTTGAAAGAAAAATACAACGCTCGTAATGTGAAATAGCAGTTGTGTTTTTTTTTCTGTCGTAAAAAACAATGGAGAACGCAGAACTCCTCGAAGTATTGGAGCAAAATGGACATTTTTATGACAAATAATGAACTGTGACCGAGAAATGTGTATAAAATATGATCTATATACCTAATCTTTTCACAATTCTCCAACCAACGAGTAAGGGAAAAAAGTGAAAATGTGAAAAGGAAGAATAAACAAATAATAATTGTATTTCAAACACGGTATATAAAAAAAAAACAAAAGTTAAAACTAACTATTATCACAGAAATATGCAAAATAATTATATACATAATTTAATAAACAAGGTTAAAGTTTAAATATAAAGGAAAACAATTATGAAAAACCAATTATCGTGTTTATTGTGTAAAATTGTCTCAGCAGCGAAGTAGGTCGAATCGCTCAATAGAAGAAACCGGAGTATAATACGCGTCTTTTTTCCATGCTTGGAATCGGGAGGACTCAACGCTACTTCCAATTATTATATATATATATATTAAATGCTAAATATCACAGAAAATCACAACCGAAGTGCTTGTAACACAATTTAGATTAAAAGAAAAAAAATAAAAAAAATGCAGATTGGGAGGATATGCAATGTGAAGTAGGTTATAAACTTTTAAGTGAAAATTAAATTACAGAAAGTAAAAAAAACCGGAAGAATATTTTATCCGCCGCCGCGGATAAAATATAAAATATGTAAATCAAGTCTGATTGACAGTGACATTGATCTTCCTATTATGTATTGTAACGGATTATATAACAGAATTAATTTATATCTTTGCAAATAAGAACATGTATTATAAAACAAAAAAAAACAAAAAACAAAAAGGGTATTGCCGACACACAGGACGAATCAGATGATGGGAATAGACACGAGGAATATGTGTATTACAGAATTAGGATCTGTAATCTAAAAACACGGTCACATTAAATGAGAGATAAATGGTGTGAATATTAAGGTCCTATTTTTTAACACTAGCTATTTATAATCACAGAAAGGACGAAAATGGGAGAATGAGAGGAAGAACGAATGCGTGTGTNTATGTATGTGTGTACATACGTACAAACAAACATTAATCGAGATACATGCCTTCGTTCTTTGAGATCGAAGTTACCTAACTTTTTTAGTTAGACGCTTTATTTCTGCGTAATTTCTGTATTATATATTGTGTAAAATCAGCGAATTTTTACCGCCGTTTTCTTCGAAAACTATGTAATACAATCGGAATGACTAATTATTTCGAAATAAAGCAACTGACTATAGAAATTCGGCAACTCTCGATCTTAAATATGTCTCGAAGGTATATGCCACTTAGGTATGTGTGTATGTATGTATATATGTATGTATGTGTGTGCATGTGCATATGTATGTAAGTACGTATATATGTCGTATGTATGTGGTTTGTTTGTTTGTTTGGGCTGTTGTATGTATGTGAGAAAGAGAAGAGTAAGTAAAACTTAGGGAGAAAAAAAAATAGGAGAATAAGGCGCATTGCGTGGACTTTTTTCTTTTTTTTTTTTTTTGGATAGAACCGTGTGAAGCAAATGCTGTAGCAAATTGTAAAAAATTGTTATTATAAACTGAAGTACAGCGTGAGCTCACTTAGTTTCGAATGTGCTCGTATGGGAGCGATTGAGAATAAGCGCGAGCGCACGCGTGTATGTGTGTGTATGTGACTACATATACATCTGCGAAGGAACAGTTTTTTTAAATGTTTATTTGGTATCCGTTGTGTTAGCGCCGACCACGCAATTTATATCTCTTAAGGATATATTAAAACATTTATTAGAAAAAGTAAAATCACAAGAGGATAGACGCGTATAAAAAAACTTTACGAGATATATTCTTGCAAGACTACCGACATATTCTCCTTGCTTCTCCTAAAGTCGTCTATCCACATTTTTGAAAAACAACTTATTAAGTACGGACGACGTTAATTTAATTAAAATTACTATAGAACACATCCAAATATATATATATGTATATATATGTATATATATATATAGGTATATATATATAGAAATGTAAATACATATTATAGCATTTAAGTATATATATATATATGTACATGAAAGTCGGCAAATTTGTTTCACGATTTTTCTTCTCTCGACTCAGACACACGTTACACATGTACTTGTTATCTGTTAAAGATTCCTACTTTACGCATATCCTATCCCGGAAACCTTTTTTTTTTATTATTATTATTATTATGAAAATTCTCAAGTTTTTGTCTGTCTCTTTTTTGAAGCTTGTTGCAGACACTTTTTTTATCTCGAATTTTTTTTCTTTCAATAGAAGAATACAAGATGTGTGCAAAGCAAAAAAAAACAAACCAGTTTTTACGAACCGTAAATATATCGACAAATGTATCAAGCACATTAAACGCTCTTTTGGTCGATTTTTTCTTTTTCCTTTTTTTAGCGATCGATAAAAAAATCGAAGGTACATATATAAGCTATACATTTATTAAAGAGCTGCTACATACACTGAAGAAGTAGAGAGTGAGGTGAACGTGCAGATAAAGAAAAAAAAGGAAGAAGAGAGAATGTGTAAGATGCGCGTGAATGCGGGTGCGTATGTGTGCGAAGCACTTTATGAACCACAGATTAAACAAAAAAAAAATTACACTAATTTATATATGAATAAAGTCAAACTGTTGAAAATATAGATAAGTGAATAATGATTAAAAGAAGATTATCATTGTAAATAAAATTGAACAAGACTAAAGGAGTGCTGGACGGATGTTCTTTGGGGNGGAGAGGAGGAGGATGAAAAAAAGACGGCGGAAGAGAGAGCTCGCGCTGTCTCTCGCAATGTCGCGTACAGCTTTTTGACGCGCCGACGCGTTTTTTCTCGTGTATCGACATGCGTGTATATATATATATATATTTTCACAATTTATATATATATATACTGCGTGTATTTACGCGTGTGCATATAAGGTTATATATATATATATAAATATAAATATAAATTATACATGATATAAACAAAGATTATCGCTGAAAAAAAAGAACTCGAAACACGTCGCATAGGTACACACATACACTTCTATGATATAAATCATATCTATTAAAAAAAATAAAAAAATGGAATTCTATGACGAAAAAGAAACGTTGTTGATTATTCTCTCGAGTTGGTTCTCTTGATTTGTCAACGAGGACTTAGACACGCGTACTACAGAACCTCTTATTTAGAAGAATGCGTTCTTACTCCTTTCCCTCACAACTACCAAGTTTTTACTCTCGCGCGAGACTCAAAAGTTCACGTTCAGATTTTTGATATGAAAAGAAATTTTGTGTGTGTGTATGTATATATATATATATATTTTTCCACACATACATTTCACATACTTAACTCGTTTGTGACTAAAACAAAAAGTAATAAAATGCTCACATTTGAGAATTTTATACCGTATAATTGTTTATCGCAGTAATAATAATAAGATAATAAGTTGCGTCTTACATATTTATCAGCGCGAAATTCGTCGGCGACCGAAGAATAATTCATAAATTTCTCTCTAAGGAGAAGATGTATATCTCTACTGTAAGCCAGAAGATCGTCTGAAATGCGCGGACGTCGCAAACGGACCCTCATCGGCAAATCCTGCGATTTCCTGAGGGACTATCGCGTATTCCTCTACGCTGGTGCACGGTCGACACATGCATTCCAAAGGCGCCTTGGTGATCACCTGTCGAACGGAACACGGAACTCATTAGAAAACCTGTTTACATACACATGTANAAATCGCTTAACAACAATTTATACGTACCGTGCGACAAGGACAAATAAAAGTAAAATTAAAAAGCGTATTAATTCTTAAATATCTTTCGTGGTTGACCAGTGAACCATCTCAATGCCCCGTCCCAGTCTTCATAAAACTATCTTTTAAACTTCTCTTTCAAAAAAAGCGTGCAAAAAGAAAAAAAGTTTAACTCGTAAAGGCTTGTCCGTTCATTCGATTTAAAATAAACTGCGTGGTCTCGTCGACACTCGACGTTGATTTGTTAGTTCTGGAAGTCAGCGCTTAGGGCTGTTTTACAACGAGTATGGGGGTATTGTCGAGTATCGGCGGTCTAATGGCAAAGCCAGCTGATTGGTTCAATGGTTACGATCCAATTAACGGAGTCGACCGATTTCACTGCGTTTTTTCTTTATACGACGAAGATTTGACAAACACGAGTGGATAAACTCAATCGGAATCAAAACGCGGCAATGGAGACGTCTCGAATCTCGAAATACTGTTTTTCACACATGTGCAACAGCCTTTAACCAAGCGGTGACTTCCGCAACCATTTTGACAAAGTTTGATCTTTGATTGGCCGGCGATCGGCCGCGCATGAAAACAACATGGATGTGCGAAACTCGTGGTGTCAGAAGCTTCCTTCTTAAATTGCTTTCAATCCCGAGTGATCGTTGAGGTGAAAAGACGAGCGATTCATCGCAAGTGACGCGCTCGCAACACGCGATTATCAGACTGATCATCTACGGTGATTCGGAAGAGATAGAAATCTCACCTTGCGGAACTTCTTCTCTCCTGGCTTAGCCCTCGGACAGAACAGTGACACACTAGCCTCTCTCTCACCGCTTTCCTGACAACACATGCAGCTCCTCTCCATTTGCCACATCTTGGAGCCGGACACCTATACGTGCACGTCAACAAGCTGAAATAATAACTGTGAATCTTCGTGCGACATTTGTTGTGTTTTTTTCTTTCTCTTTTGTGCGCGCGCACGCACACACGTACGTACACTCATACATACATGCACACACGTTCTCGTTCGTTGCATAAAAAGAATAACAGATAAAAACGTTGAATAACAGAAAAAAAAAATTACTCGTATAAATATTCTCTCACACTAACTACTTGTATTCTTTCGCACGGTGTGTCTCTGCACGCATCTTGTATTGAGACTTGATCGTGTAATTCTTTTGCAAACAATAAACTTGCACACAATGGATTGTTGCATAGTTTTGGAAATACTTGTGCGGGATATTGTGTTTCAATATGTCTCGTCGTGAGTATTTCTCGTAGCGTAATATATTGTTTGTGGTTTATTTGCTTGCAACGAACTCTTGTCAATCAAAACAGTACTGCTTATCTGTCAAGTCTATATGTTGGTTGTTTTTGTTTACTTACAGTACAATTCTTATTCGAAACGGACTTTAATGTGTTTTTAATAATGAGATTTGTTATTGTTTCGTGTCCTTGATTTGTTTATATCTTACTTGCAGATAACTGCTGCAACGTCCTCTGCACGCATAACTCGGAATTGGTTTTGGAACGCAACCAGGATACTCGAGAAAGTGTATCACTCTCGTTGTCTGACACTCGTCAACTCCAACAATTGCTTTCACATTCTGACATAACAGGCAGATCAGAAGTCCATTGATTACTGCGCATAGTAAGTAGATACGTTTTAATTCTTATAATGTTATTTACTTTATATAGAATATATCACAGAAAAAAGAAAACAACAAGGAAATTTGGATTTTGGTTGGTTTATAAATATGCTCTCATCAAAAATACTGATTGCTTATTCACCAATGTGACTGAAGAGTTTGCTTCTCGAACAGTACATCCTTTCCTTGTTGGCACTTTACTGTGTTTGTAAGTCTCGCTTCCTAAGCTTTTATACACCATAGGGGGCTGTATTTTTCCCCTTCTTTCTCGGCCATTATATTTTATCTGATGATTTCTATCGATACGTATACAAGGAACATGCATAAGGAAAATTTTTCTGACATGATTTCTTTTTATATTTGTACAACATATAGCTCCTGAATTAGATTTTGTTTTATTACAGTACCTTTTTTATTTATGATTGCAAATTCTAATACACACACATGATATAAATAGTGTGTAATTTTTGAATTTTACTTTTTCCAAAAATTTTATTTTTAAGAAAAAATTATCTTACTTTTGTCATCATTGTGTAAATGTTATTGTTCAACAACATTTTCGGAAAGTAAACAATATTTATTTTAAATTATGAATTTTGCAAATATCTTATAGAAGATATGTTGAAATTGTTTATACTGTAGTATAAATTAAAAATGTTACATTATTCTTTCACTGTTTCAAGATAAAATTATGAAAAAATATATCTTTTTCGTAAAACTTATGTTAACTTTTATAGTTCAGGAATCGTGTGGCAACAATTTTATGTGATACAATTCTTATGTCTTTTTACTGGCATAATTCATTTTTTTATTGTAAAACATGATATATATGCAAGAAACTTGCAAAGACGAATTTCATTTTTTCTATTTATGATGGTTCAAGTTTGCATAATTTTGTACATTTAAATCATTTAACAGCCAAGGTATCCATATTAAAGACATATGTAAAGTTGATTGTCAAACACACTTTTAGTTCGAAATAAAATGAGAAAAATGAAGTGCGTATCTTTCGCAAGAGTTGGAAAACTGGTTACTCTTACGAGCGATCGAACAATTGGTTGATCAAGCAATTGAACCAATCAAAGTCGGTCAAACTTAGAAAAAATTTTCCAATAAGTTTTCGATGAAAATACTTGATACTTCTGTGCAGAAAAAATTACTTCATCGTAAGCAAGAAAAAAATTGTTTTATTATAAAGATAAAAGATATTTATATAATTTAGTTAAAACACGTGTTACATTATTTATAGTTAGCATCTCTTTGATGATTGGCGTTTGTTGATTTTTTCTAGTTGACATTTTTTGTCTATAGTTACTTTTTACGTTTTATTTAGATTTTTTATGACAATATTTTAGAGTCCTTGAATTTGCATTCTTGAGGAAAAAACACTGACAGATTCTTAAAGTGTGCCAATCATTGGTTATTTTACCCTACGAGTATATTAATATCTCTGATGCTTAAAGGTTTAAAGCAATTGACCTTTAGAAGTTCTTGCATTTATCACAAAACAAAATATGTGACAACATACGCGAGGGATTAGAAATAGATGCATTTTATACAGTAATGTATCAGAAAAACAAATTTATTTCTTTGTTTTGGTTACATGTTTTTAATTTTTTTTTGTCTACCACAAGTGACATAATTCTATTACACAATGTATCATAATTTAATTTTCAAGATCATATGTAATTTTGTATTCTTCCGAATGTCTTGCGTTGTTCTTCTTTTATCTCCCCGGCTCGCCGCATTTGATGCATTTACATTCGGCAGGTTCTCGTATCTTGATTTCCATGATCTCGTCTTCGATATTTGTCAGTTTTATCCCATCTGCGTCGTAGCAATGATTTAGCACAACAAGTCTTTCCTTCATGTAACTCTCGCGACAGCAATAGCACTCCTGTTATAAGTGAAAAAAATATATATAATTACATAATTTACTCGAAATAAGTTTTTTTTTTTTTTTCACATCACGATTAGAACTTACTTTCGAAAATCCCGTAGTGGTGACAACGCTCGGTTGAACCTGCGAATTGCAAAATCCTTCGCATTTCGCGACGGTCACATCGCCGCTACAAGTTCGTCTCAGACGTCCTTGTATCTCGTCGTATTCGTCCTTGGTAATATGTACTTCTGATTGCAGAGTCTCGCAATTCTCATCGTCCATTTCAATTGTCTCGGCATCGCTAACGGCAGCGTGAATCATCAAAATTATCAAAAACTTGAGGATTATTGGCATTATCATTTACGCTTCGTTTGTTTAAGGAAAAAGAGGGATAGAAAAGAGTCGCTGCAAGTTTTCGAATAAAATGAAAGAGGAGAAAATCAAACGGACGCTTTTATAGGCAATGTCTCCCGCTTTCTTCAGAGTATGTAAAAGCCAGGGGTCATAGTGATCCCCTGCTGCCTTAATAACACCGTTCAACAAGGTTCGAGGGATGGAGCGAAACAACTCTTACGCTCTCAGGGTGCTCGAGTTTTTCTCGCTTAAGACTTTTTTTTTTAATTTTTTTTTATCATGTCGCAGTTAATGGATTTTTTATGTCTTCTGTCTATGTAGAGAGTGTCTGTGTGGTTTAATTTAGACCGGCTTTCTTTTGACGTTAATATTCTATTGGACAAATGTTTTCGAAAAATTTCTTGATAGTATTTATTTTAATGCACAGTAAAAGTAGTCGCACACATTTGTATATCAATGATCATTTCTTGTACATCCTGGACAATTGTCTCTCAAATCGTCTTCGTCGTCGAATCTCGTCCCGCACCAGATACAATAAAAATGTGTCTTTCTTAAATATCGAGTAAGAATTTCAAGTTTCTCGAAATCACTGAGAGATTCATCGTCTTCATCGATATTGTCCGGTTGTTGTTCATCGTCAGCTTCATCGGCTGCTTCCTTTTCTTCTTCGTTTCGCGGCCAAAACCACGATTCTTGAGGCTTCTCAATGCTTCCCTTGGTGTCCAATTCTTGACACACCTTCTGACTCTTACGTAAATCACTTTTTTGCAACTGCTCAGTTTTTTCTTGCGCCAATCTGCTACGGAAGTCTCTTGTGTCCATATTGTCTAATTTCATATGTGAAGTCTTTGGATTGTGTGATTTTTTTGTTTTAACTGTCTTGCCTAAACCTTGTCTGTCTGCTTTTACTTCAACAGAAATTGGTTCAACTATTCCTGATTGAGTCTTGCCTATGCCGTGACCAGGTTTGTATCCCATCTTCATTAACATTTCAAAACCTAGAAACAAAATGAAAATCACATTAAATTATTTTTCACAATTAAAGTTAATTTTTAAAAATAGATTTATTTTATTAAAGCGATTCTCTCATATCACCTGTCTCATGTACATACACACACACACACTGAGGCAAATATATACAGACCTTTATTTTCACAACTGATGGCAGATGATAAACCTTCTTCTCTTTTTTCGGCTTCAACTACTTTTATCGATTTATTTTGTTCCTTCATTCTTGACTCGATTTCTGCTTTTCTCTTCATTAATGTAACTTGTCTTCTTTCGGAATGTTTGTATATCAGACTCGAGGAAACTTGCTTCTCAGAGCTCTGGAGAAATTTATCAGACATATAATCCTCCTCGTCCGACATCTTTGATGCGAGTTTAATAGCTTGTGGACAAACTGATGTTGTTTGACAGATGTACAAAATTATTATTTAAATCACTGAAAACAAAGAGCAATAAGCTATCACAAAATTTATCAGATTTTATCAATAATATACAAGGAACAATTGTTTACTCAAGATACCTCAAGGATTCTTATCACGATTTTATATACTGATGTGATTATTTATTTTGTGTAAATAAATAATTTATATACATCAACAAAATTAATTTACAATACAATACATTTCACGTGTAAACGTTTGACGCACTGCTTGCGCGTAATTAAATTAGGTTATGTCTCGCTTTTTCGATAGATTACTATTCTCGTTAGAAACATCGATCTCTTCTCGAATAAACTTTCTGTAGAAATTTTCCGACGTTAGATATTGCACATATCGAAAAACTCAAGCTCCGTTATTTGAGTTAAAATACTCGTGCGATCGCAAAATTTTTACTTGTTCACGTTCGCAAGTGTGTTCTATTTTTTTATGCAAAATAGAGCTACCACATACATACGTGGTATATGTATACGTGTGTATGCAGGTAAGGTAGATATATTTTGCATCGCCCGCGCCCTTGTGGCGCTGGCTGAGAACAGTAGAACGCGGAACTAAAAACGACTTCGGATCGGAGGAACGTGAACCATTGTATTTTTACGGGGAAACCGCAAGTCCGCGTTCGCGAACAATATTTTCCGATACGATCGCGAAAGTCCGAGGCGCAGATTTCGACCTCACCCCTCGGTGTGACACGTTGTGTTTCCGTTCGCGCGTCGAGGAGACGAGAGTGTGCGAGCTCGCATGTGGTGAGAAAAACGAACGCGGAACTGCACGGACGACGAGAGAAATTAGAGCCCGAACCGTGTGGTTGGTGTGTGTGTGCGCGCGAGAGAGAGAGACGAAACGTCTCGTCGAGAGAACGAAAGAGCATTTTGTCTCTTACAGCTTTTCAGCTTCCGATCGTGGAAAATCACCGACTCTGATCGATTCGCGTCTGTGTGTGTGTGTGTATGTGTGTACATATACGTGTATTCATATATATGTATGTGCGTGCATGCGTGTGCGTGCGTGCGTGCGTGCGCGCGCGCGCGCATCGTTTCCTCGGGCTGCTGCTCGGTCTTCCGAGGTCCATAGATATTGAGTGCTGATTGAACGAGAAGAGAAAGTCATCTCGAACGAAAATAAAGACTGTGGAAGTGTAAACGGCCGCTGGACAATATATACGAGATAAAATTATGTCGAGTGCAATGTCATCACGCCTGATCAAGCTGTGCAGCAGGTCGCAAAAGGTCATTCCGCGATCCTCGTGACCGAGCTTCAAGTCGGAGCGCACGTCCCACGCGTTTAACTCGAGAAGCAAACACGCAACCAAGGTGGATCGGTGTCACGCAGCCGATAATCTCGGACGTTACATTTTCGGACGACGTTCCGTTAAAGAAAAAGACTCGCACGCGCTTATATATCTATCGCATATCGGCTATGGTTGTAGTTAGCTGCAGTGCGTGGGTACAAAATGCCAGTTTACCCGCTGGACAGAACAACAATTCCAACCTGAATACACAGAACAATACGCAAAACAATAATAACAATAACAACAACAACGCCAACAACAACAACAAAATGACCGCCAAGGGTGTCCTGATCTGTCGGGACAATTCTCATCCTTTTCAGGAGCGCACCTTAACTTTGGAGCAGCCAGTGAAGATCGGTCGTTCGGTGGCCAGAGCGAGAGCCGCGCCAAACAACGCAATCTTCGATTGCAAGGTGTTGTCTAGAAATCACGCACTGTTGTGGTACTCCTCGGGCAAGTTTTATCTGCAAGACACGAGCAGCAGCAACGGTACGTTTGTCAACAATCAGAGACTAAGCGCTTCCGGATTAGAATCGTCTCCCAAGGAAGTGTGTTCCGGGGATATAGTGCAATTCGGAGTGGACGTTGTAGAAAGTACAAAGAAGGTTACTCACGGGTGTATAGTGGCAACGTTAAAGTTATATCTGCCAGATGGAAAGGAAGCCAAAGCCAGTCTCAGCACTTCCGTCAGCTCGCCCGCCGGGAACGTATCTCTGGAAGATCTTTACAAACTGAATCAAGTGATGCAAGAAGCTTCGAGACGAGAGAAAGCTTTGTACAATAAACTGGGTTATCTACAGCAATTAGTGGAAAATACGCGAAAAGCTGCTAACCAGTCGTGGAAAGCGCTGATCACGGAGGACCGTTTGTTGTCGTGGGTGGTGACAGTCGAGAACCAATTGGCGGTCTACTCGAAGAATTACACCGAAGACAAGATAAGAAACGAACTAGCAAAGCTTCAGGATGAGAAGGCGCAGTATCAGAACGCCGCCAAGGAGGCGTTGCAGAAGATTTTACAGGAGAAATTGGAGGTCACTCAGAAGCTGGTGCAGCTTGAGGGACGTCTGAACGAAACTGAGGAGGAGTGCCAGAGTTTGCACAACGTAGCGAAGTACACTCAGACAGAACTTCAGGAACTAAGCGCCAAGTACACCGAGGCGCAGAAGAAGCTTCAAGAGATCACCAACAAGCTTGCGGAGAGCGAGGAGAAGATGAAAGACACGTTGCTCAGCGCGGAACAAGAAAAACGCGATCTCACGAAACGGTTGGAAGATCAATCGAGAATCGAAAAGAATCTACGGGCGAGATTGCGCGATTCCAAGTTGGATTCCGTGAATATTTATAAACAGATTACCGCTTTGAGGAATTACGCGCAAACTCTGCAGGATATGAATCTGAAGCTTGAAGTGGGCGAGCATTTGGATTCGAAGAGCGGTGAAAATCCGATCGAGGCGATAAACACCATTCTCAACACGATGAACTCTATTCACGTCGACAACATCGACGTGGACAGCGAGATTAATTTCTATCCCTCAAAGAACGAGCAGGATAATCAGATCAATTCGCCGGATGTTGATTTGAAGCAACTCAAATCTCCCAGTTCCGAGTCGTCATTCACCAAAGATCAGCTGGACGACATGCAGATCAACGTGGACGACGGTCTTACGGAATACATCCTGCCACCGCCGTCGCGATCATCGTCCAGAAGAACTTTAGTTAACGGAAACTTGACCAACTTGGACAACAGCGACACGAACGCAGACTCGGACACGAGCTCGGAAGCCACCGACGACATGTGCAGTATGAGCGAAAACAGCAGCGAGGAATCGGTTGTAGAAACGAAGAAAGAAGAATTGGATATAGCGGAAGAAGTGTCCAAGCGATTATCCACTTCTTATATGGAGATGGAAGGGGAAATACAATGGAGTCAGAAAATGACCGCACCGTATTGGGTTCCGGAGGAACAAATTGCCAAAGACGATAACATCCCGGAGATATCAAAGGAAAAGGTGTTTAAGCGATTGTCCACTCTTAGTAAGAAAATGCGACGGAGTGAAGAAATGTCACAAGCGCATTGCGATCCGGCGGAGCAAATTGCCAAAGACGATAACATCCCGAAGATATCAACGGAAGAAGTTAATGACACTTTAGACAACACTGCCGTCGTCGACACGACGACGATAGACAAATCTGACGAGAGTGAGCGTCGGGAGGAAGTCACGCGCGTTAGCGCCGCGCCGGCAACCGAATGCGAGGAACGGGTGGTCGAGGGAGATTACGTCAACACCTTGAAACCCATTATCAAGAACGACACGATGCAACAAGCTCTCAACTCGAGGGATTACGTGTTGCAGACGTTTATCGGATCTCTGGACTCGTTGCAGGGCGAGGACAGTCTGGAGGCGCAGCAGATAGTCAAGAGGGAACTGGAGGAACTGAAGAACTGGCTGATTCGCGAGCCGAACGAGGTCGTTATCAACAGGCTGAAGGAATTGTATTATCGCGCGAAGAACGAGGTTCAGCGTATGCAGGAAGTCAACGAGGAACTGGTGATCGTTAAGGAAAAGTACAACGCGTTCGTTGAGGAGAAAGCGGAGCTTTCGAAAAAATACATGTCGCTGAAAGCACAGTGCGGCGATCTGCTCAGCGCGACTTATACCGTGCCGATACATTACGTCGCCCCGATCGCGATCATGCTCGTGTGGATGTTGCTGGAGAAGATATTCTAATGCGATATTTCTCTTCTAACGATACTTCTTTCTATTTGTACATATATACAACACATACATATACGCAATTGTTTTATTTCATTTAATGTTTCGTTCGTTCTTCTTTTTTGTAAATGTAATCCGATGCAAGGGAAACTTTTACGAGGAAAAAAACAGAAACGTTTATTTGTTCTAATTCAACTTTTGATCCGTATAAAAAAACGACCGAGTCGAGCACAAGTATAATTATTATTGTCTTTTTCTTTTTTATACAAACTGTTAACAATATTGCGCGGTGTCTGTCTGTCTGTCCGTCTCTTGTCTGTGCGCGCGCGCGCACGTGTGTGTGTTTTTTAATCCTCGGTTCGTAAAAAACAATTAAAAAAGAGATTAGGAAATTTCTTGTAATATATCACCATAACGCGTTAAGTGAGCGTTATATCACGCTCTGCAAAGGAGAGGCAAGGTCAAAGGTGAGATAAGGATCGCGTTCGGATATACATGTGTATCGAACGAGTAGTCTGAGCGCAAGAGTAAAAGTAATTTGGGGCGGGGGAGCGGGGGGAAGGGAGGGCGAAGAACGCGGAGTGCGATACCACATGAAAATGTTCAACATGCTGCCAAGAGCTACACACCGAAGTATCATATCTTTGTAATACGGCTCAAGTCCGATGTACAATGTTACGTCATCGCACATCGATTCGTTCAAACAATTTGTCCGCGCGTATCCAAAAAAAAACACAGTGTACTCTCTGACAATTATAGAAATGTCTTTCGAATGAAGTTTCCAAAAAAGAAAAAAAACATTATTGCATACATGTACGGACACCAGTACGTATGTATAGTCCGAGACTTCGAGATGTAAAAAAAAAAAAGAACAATAGAAAAGAATCTCCGTCTTTCTCTACGACAGAAGAAAGCGCGAGGAGGAGCTTCCGAATTTTCCAGCAATCTTTTCTCGGGGAAACGTACACCGCTCCGGCTGCGTTGGTGCGCCTTTACATTTGTTAGATTTTGGAAAAAACAGTCTTGATATTTCTAATTGGACGCGAAGAGAGAATTTCGCGCGGCACGACCGCGTGTCGTTCTGAATAAAAGAACATTGTCATTATGACACTCCAAACGCGAAGCATCCGATAGAAAATGTTGAGAGATCAAACAAATGTGAAGACATTAACGCTAACCTTCGCGGCAAGAGGTTCTTCTATGCGCCGTTTTTTTATTTCCATAGTCCAGCCGTCGACGACGGATAGCAGCTGAAAGAGAACGTGGAGAGAGAGAGAGAGAGAGAGAGAGAGAGAGAGAAAGAGGGAGCTTTTCTCTCTCGCGAAACGACTCAGAAGATGCTTTATCAGCAAAGCACTGCTTGCGTTATGTGTGAAGATGCTCGGTCTATACGTAATACTTGCGTCTGTGCTCATGTGCATTTTTTTTTTTTTTTGGAATTATCTAAGAATACATTTTACATTTTTACTCTGCAAACTTTTTGTGTGTGCATGTTTGTCTGCGTGCGTGTGTGCGTGTGTGTGTGTGTATAAAACAAACAAATAATTTGTAAAAAAGAATTTATGCGCAAAACGAAATGTATCGTTCGACATATTTATTCTCGCTCGAGTTCTCAAATCACGCTCGTTTCAAACTCTGTCGTTGAGGGCGACATATTGACAATTTAAAAAAAAAAAAAAGAAAAAGAAAAAAAATAACTTTCAAAGGAAAAAAGACCAGATAGAAAAAAGATCAATCTTCGCGTTCACAAACGTGCTAACGTATTATATTTTAACAAAAGTTATTTTCGCGTCTCTTCTAAAATTTATGCTTGACAAAAAAAAACAAAAAGATGAATCGCGAAAGACGTCTCTCGCGTAATGTGGAATCTTAGAGAACCCTTCTCTCCGAACCTCGTCGAACAACGCACGATTGCTTCTTTCTGCGTGCGTCTCTCTCTCGTGCGCAAATGGAGGAGAACACAAGTGCATATCTATTCGAGCGACCTAATAAGAAATGATGAATGAATTATTCTTCCCTTTCGAAGAAGAAATGCGAATTTCAACTTGAACCGAACGAATTTCTATCTCTTATCTTTTGGGAATGGCCTTGATATATCACATCGTAAAGCGATAAAAGAAAAAAAAAGTAATAATAATGTAATAATGATAATACCTGATGTAATTGTAGTTTTCTATTGATTCTTTTGATACAACAAGAAAAAAAAATGGTGACGAAAAAATTTAATAGTATTTTCCTAATTCGTTAGGGTTTAGTTAGAGAGTGCCATGTCGCTCGCGAGTGCGGGCGCGTCTTAGAATTTTTAAATTATTGAATTAACGGATTATTGTACGTCGCGAGATGGGAAAAGAAAAACGAGAACAATTATATGCGTGATATTTGCCAAAAAGTACGCCGCAAGCCGCGGTTGTTCGTTTATATGCAAAAAAACAAAAAAACTTTGTTGGCAAATCGAGCGTGTAGATAAAATTATAAAATAAATACGTTAAAAAAAAAATATGGTAAATAAACAAATGCTGTATATAGTATTGTTAATATAATCTTACTACCGATGTAATAGTCATTATATAAAAAAAAAGAGAAAATAAAGAATAAAAATTTAACTTAATTCATTACAACAAGTTGAAGAAAAATCTTGTTTATTTCTTTTCGATAATCCCCTTGTGTCCATGTCGTTTCTATATTTCGAGCAAGTGCTGTTCTACTTTATGTCGACCATGTAATTTATCAATTTCGAGAATCGTAAGTATGTACGTTGTGTTTGTCACAGACGAAATTAAACAACGATTGTTTCCTCTCTTCTTCTCCAACACGCCAACTCTTAACTTACAATTCCTTGTCTGTTTTCTTTGTTCAAGGAGATAATATACATAGTACACGCCAATTTGCCAGTTGATCGAAAGTGCGAAAAGAGCGAAAACGGCGCGACGTGAGATCGCTATGCTTTATCGATGAAAAAGCTGAAGAAAAAGTTGGATACTAATAGAACGGTTGGGAACGTTGCGGGGATGGCGGGCGGATTGAACGCGAACGCAACTGACGTCTCTGACTCCCCGAACCGCATCTGCAGAGACTTTCTGAGGAATGTGTGTCATCGCGGGAAACGTTGCAAGTATCTGCACGAGCGTTCCGAGGACGATCCCGTGGAGGAGTACACGTTCTGTCACGATTTTCAAAACGGCATGTGCAACTGGCCGGGTTGCAAATTTCTCCACTGCACCGAGAGCGAAGAGAAACGTTTTCGGGCGACCGGCGAATTGCCGCCTCACGTCCTCAGTCGCTCCAAGACCGGCAACAACGACAAGTCGGAGTTTACGTTATGCAAGGATTTTATCAAGGGCAGCTGCCAGAGAGCAAACTGCAAGTTTCGGCATTGGAAGAAGGAGGAGCCGCAGCACAATATCATGTCGCCGTCGCATCACAACGCGTCCAGGCCGCAACATAATTTTAACGGCACCAGCAACGGCACTGGCGCCGGTAACGATAATCGCAGATACGAAGAAGACAGGAAGTAAATATCACAACTGTTGTTTTATCTTTACATGCATATTTATGAGAAGTCAAATTGCACTCGTTAGTTTAAATCTTACTTGAGAAGAAAATAAAAAGAAAAAAGCGAATTTCTTATACGTTTAATAAATTTTGTTTTGTTCTTGTAAATACTTTGTAGTTTTCACTGGCAAATAGAAGATCAGCACAACAATTTGGTCACCAGTAACGGTGGCTATAACGCATCGTCACATCCAGCTGATTACATGGGACCGCCGGAACCCAAAAGACGAATAGTGTCGGGTGAGACGGTTGTTCATTTCGAAGCTTCGCCGCTTGTTAGTCAGCAACACGCTACTCAACCCACGGTTACGCCAGGTTACTATTATCCCGTGATACCGCGCAACGAGGCACGGGCGATCGTACTGGAAGATGAGAATGCATTGTTGAGGAAAAAAATTGAAGAATTGAAGAAACAAGTATGTTACAGATATAGAGAAAGCATTGAGAGATTTTAATTTTTTATCTACTATTTTTGTTTTTTTTTTGCTTAGGTCAGCGACTTAACAGCGACGAATGAATTTTTATTGGATCAAAATGCTCAGCTGAGAATGTCGGGCAAGCGAACTGCAAACGTGACAGCTGTCACAGTCCCTGCGGTCACGATCACGAACACAGTTCCACCGTCGCAAGCTCCGACGCCTCAGCAAATGGTTAACGCGGCTGTGGCTGCAGGTACTCTTCGGACAGTTACTGCCAGTGTAGCTACCGTTCCTGTGAGCATCGCTACCGTAGCACCTGTCTCTATTGCAGCTGTCTCGATGGCTCCGGTCTCGATACCGCCACCGATCGTCACTATGGCTCAACAAACAATCTCGATGAGTGGCTCCGGACCTCCTCAAGCGACTAATCAGCAACCGCCCAACACACAACAACCTGCTAGTTTACCTCTGTCGATATCCGGCGCGACTGCACCCCTCGTTTCTTATCCTATTATGACTCAAGAACTTAGGCCTGTCTTGCAATAAATTTACATTCACAGTAAATATTCGAGCAAATAAATCGTATAATATGCGTCCATCTTCCAAAACTTAAATTTATATTGACCTTGCGAACGAAAGTACTTGCAGAAGACGAAGAAACCAGTGGCTGTGGGTTGATATAGTGTATCGCACCTGATGAATGCAAAAACTAATTTGTATTTGTTGTTGACGTAACCTGTTCTAAAGTCTTATCTACGCGAATATATATATATCTGTACGAAGATCGCATCATAAAATACAGAACGAATGTCTAGAAGAATTTTTTTTGTTTAAAATATATACGTCGAGTTTTTTATTTCCATTTCTCAGTGTAATTCGAATCTGCATACAGACAGCGTTCTCTAAATATAGGTTTCTTCTGGTTCGATCTGTGAATATATTTATAACCTGTGTTGGAAATATATTAATCGATTACTGTTTGTGAACTGTCGATTGAATAGGCAGACATGTCTAAAACATAATAGAAAATAGAAGCGACAATCTAATCACAAAAAGTAATTGCAAAAATAATTATGACATTTATGTTCCTTCGTATTTAATTATCGTTGTTTTTTTAATTACATACATATAGTATACCATATGTAGCGTCATATTAATCTCATCGTAGTGTTACAAGAGTGAGTCAAAATTTCTTTAACAAAGTTGATTGTTCAAGCGGATCGGGGAAAAAAATGGTTAGGAAAAGGTGTAAATTTAAATAGGAAATAAAAAAAAAGTAAAAAAATATCTCATAAGGCTACACCATATTGAGCATAAGTACAACAAAAATGTCCTGAAAGGAAGGTCGCGCAGCTTTTTCGAGCCGGTTTCACGGAAATCTTTTCTACGCACGATGCACATATTTTTGTTGTGCTTCTTTATTTACACGTAAGAAAAAAATATATTTCTATCGTCGTAATTATTAGCGAGTGTCACTCTCTTATAATATTTTACTCAAGTACTTATATATGTATTACGATACTGTATTGCTTTCTATCATTTTACTTTTAATACTCTACACAAGCACGCTGTTGACATTAGTAATAAGGAGCATTGTGTAATATAGCAATTAAAAAACTTCGTATATAGAGCAATGTACGATCGCGTAAATTCCACATAAATTGTACAGATGTACAAGAAATGTGAACTGGGAAATGGGCGTGCGTTCTAATTTTAAGTCACGTTATCAGTCACAATTTGATATTCTTGTATATATATTTTGCGATAATTTAATATAAGAAAATGAGCACTATACGTGTATACAAATTGTATAATCTTTTGACGTATACATTTGCGTCAAATAGCACTTGATTATTAAAAAAAAAAAAAAAAGAAAGATCAATAATGATTTTTTTCCTACATACATTCTCTTGAAAAAGTATGATTTTTTTATGTAACAAAGTAATAACAATATAATAATGGGATTGTATTAGATTATAAATTATGAATATCAGAAGCAAGAAAATATACGTCTAACAATGACTCGTGAAGAAAGAACAATCTCTAGATTTGTAAACAATGCAACCGTAAAAATAAAAAAATGTACTAAACAAAAAAAGCAAAAAAAAATCAGTAGAAAGAACTACACAAAAAAACAAGTACAGAAGGTGAGTCACAATAACAACTGCGCATTTGAGAAACAATATTTATTGATTTTCGAAGAAACTTTTATATGAAATATCTATCTTATATTAGACGGGGGTTCCCTATCAAAAATTCAAAATCATTTTACAGCTGATATCTTTTCTTACACCTAATTATATCATATCGTTCCTTTTGCATCTTTAGCACATTGCACTTAACGTTTTATAAAAACACAAATAACTCTGTTTTCGGTATGTAAATATAATTAACATGCACTTTCTTCTTTTTCTCATGCGCTCCCTATTTCCTGCTTTTCCCTGATCCCTTACGTGCAAAAATTCACTGCAATTCATCTGTGGTATGCAACCGTAATTAAGCACAGCAAACGTTTATTTATAAAAAAATCTATTAGAAAATAATTTAAATCAAAGATGAAGGTCTGAAACTTCTGTTTCGTAACCAGTATGCGCCAGCTAACAGCATGGTACAACAAAATCCAACTATAAAACGCAATTTCCAGTGATGTTTGGAACATCGTAATACATTAATCACTTTTATCGTCTGTTCCATAGTATCTTTTAAGCTACCTGAGTTCTCAATTACAAAATTTGCCATTTCTGCTTTCTTCTCCAATGACATTTGTGCATTTATTCTTAGTTTTGCTTTGGCTTCCGTAAATCCAGTACGTTCTATCAATCGTTGCAGCTGAAGATCTTCTTCACTAGAAGCAATAAACAAAGATGCAAATAACATTTAAAAAATAATATTTATTTGTGATCTTTTTGTTTGAAAACTAATTTTGCAATTTGCACTTACCATGTTACAACAATAATTTTGTGTAAATAATTCAACATATGTCCTGTCTCAAAAAGCAGTGGCAAATCCAACACTACAAATGAATAACCTTGTAAAAAGTATTTAATAGTTTGCCAGTATATATGTTTGTATATTTCAGGATGCGTGATGGCATTAAGTTGTTTTCTCTTTTCAATATCATTAAAGATTAAATCGCCAAGTTTTGCTCTGTCCAAATATTTTGTATCTAAAAACACATCTGGCCCAAATTCTTTTTGTATTTTATGCCATGCTGGCTTCCCTGGTTCAACAACTGTAAATACAAATATCTATATATTTCTTCTACTCAACTTCTGCTATTTTCTGTTGTGTACACATGTGTCAAAGTTCTCTTGAATAAGTTTGTTGAATTGTATTTATAAAAAAGAAATTTACATATTAATACTATTTACAGTTAACAATGACTTGTTAAATGCAAATCATTCTAACCTTTCCGGGCAATTGCATCAGCATCTATAACTGGAATACCATGTTCTCGAAAAACATCAGCAACTGTACTCTTGCCAGTAGCTATGCCACCTGTCAATCCAACTAGATACATATTTAAAGATACAAAATTCAACGTTCATTTAAATTATCAAAGATCTTTTAATTTGTATAAATCTCGATGAGAGAAGAGAATCCTATTCAGGATCGGAGACGTTTGCATTTACGCAGCATCGTAATACATTAATCACTTTTGACGTCTGCTTCCAAGTTTTTAAATATCTAATATTCTATTCAACACACACACACACACACACACACGTAATTAAAGAAAATAATAAAGATGTATATATGTCACTATATGTTAAAATGACAAATTGATCAAAAGTCAAAACTGATTCGCAAACCGCAAACAACTGCTGCGCGACACTGCTGCCTGAGAAACGGCAGAAAAGTGAAAGAGCAAGTTCCATATGATGATATCAACCGACCATCACCCGCTTTACAAAAATTATGCATGTACATACATACAAAAATTATAATTTGCAAGTCGATTTATTCAAAACTTCTATTATAAAAACTGTACATTACAAAATTTCGAAGCCAGAAAAAGTGTTCCAAGACCGCAAATCGATCTACTATATATATATATATATGGTCATTGCCAGTAGTAAAAATCTATAAAAAAAAACTTATAAAATTATAAATAAAATTATGAATAAAAATTAAATGAAAAAGAAATAAATAGTAATACTTGTTTTGTATATAAACATATATCGGTAATATATTATGAGTATACTATTTAAATGTTTATACAGAAAGAACTACTAAAACAAAACTAAAAGTATTTAAATATTTACAGAATATATATATATATAATGTACATATAGATCAATACTCTATCACATAGTCATTATAAATAGTATTTCTATATTTAAATTTGTTTTCTTTGGATTATTTGATAATGTAAGAATAAATATACACTTATATAATATGTATATATACTTTTAATTGCATCTTTTCTTCAGTGCAGGACCAACTATAACATCTGAAAAGAATATAGCATGGTTTGAAAGAGTTTCTTATGATACAAAATTGTATTATACAAATGAACGCAAAAGTTTTGATAGATTTCTCAAATCGTATCACGACTGTGATCCGGCACTAATAATCAGTTCCAAAAAAGAAGTGTATTATACATTAGGTAACATTATTTTACCTGAGTTGTTTCGTTTGCGATTATTGTGCTTTAAGATTTTTGACATTTTTAAGTTCGATTTCTTTTCCTGTCGTTTATTTCTATCCGTCTCGGAAGATGCAACAACATCACGAGAAGCTGTCTTTGAGCAATGTGACGCGTTGTCCAGTACGGTAATAGTACTGATATTGTTCAGATTTACTACAGTGAAAAAGAATGTGAAAAAGAATGTGTAAACGATAGTAACATTAAAAAAAAAAAACTAAAATGCCTTATTATTGAACTCGTGTATAATATATTGCATGCTATGTGTTTGATTGTTTATTAAAATACTTATGCATGTGCTGTATACATCTTTGATTCACAGATGTTATGCAGAAGAAAAAAAACTTTTATTGATTAAAAGAAGGAAATGTGCTTACCTATCCTATAAGGTTTCCGTTTCTTACCAGTAGCAAAAACCCAGGAAATAGTATTCACTCGTTTGTCTGCGATTCTATATTTAGTTTTGCCGAATTTTATCGTGTTCTCTTTTAATGTCAATAGCTGGTTTTTCAAATTGCATTCTAGCAGCTGAAAAGTAATTTATATGTTATATAATGTACACATGTATATATATATATATATTATTTTACGTATTACTCAAATTCTGTCATAAATCCACATTAGGTAAAATTTTTTTATTTATTTTCATCAATAATATATATTTTAATTGTTTCAATTATATTTTCAGATTAATTCTAAATTGTTTGTTATAAGAAATGAGACATAACAATTCACGCACACAATATTCAAATATAATTTTATAAAATTGTACATACCTTAGGTGGAATATTTAAGATGTATGCTTCTTCCTCATCAGAAATATCTGCCAGCGTCAAAGTCGGCGGCATTGTTTCCGCAACTAATTTTTCATTCTCCACTAGTTCTTGTAACTAAAAACAACGACAGACATTGTCGGGTGAAATTATATTCACACGATTGTAGACATATCATAGATTTTTTTTAACAATGTGAAGATGTATATTTGAGGGTTGTCTGAACGGATATATTTCACAGAACATATAATTATTAATTTAATATTCACAATTACTTACATTACATGGTCTATTCGTTGATATTTCCACATTCTCTTCGTGAGAATTAAATCTCCTAGTCTCAGCACCAATGCTTTGTCTGTTGTTGCAATGGTTACTCTCGTCACACACATTTTCTTTATTTATCAACGATCTATTATTTATGAAAGATTTGTTAAAGTTTATATTATGTTCGGTTGTGTCATCGCTTTCACTGGAATCACTACATACGACTAAATTTAATCTCTCCAGTTGTTCACGCCGTTTTCTAGCTCGCGATATATAACATTCATCGTTCTTCTCGTAATCAATTTCTGATATTGCGTTTTTATCAATATTGTAATCACTAACATTTGTAGAATTTATTAACATATTATTTTTTATAGGACTACATTCATCGATTAAACTATTGTCAATTTTATCAACGTTATCACTGACATCATCAATTCTCTTATCTATTCTGTATTTTGTATTAATGATTTCGCAACCTGTAACTCTAAGTGACAATTGCTCTTTTGCGGTATTACACGTGACTTCTGATTTTGTAACAGGTGTCTTATCTTCGTTATTTATTGAGTAATTTGTCAATTCTTCATCTACTTGTTCAACAAACTCTTTTACTTCTTCATTATTTTGTTCTTCCGAAATATCAATGCAAGAATAGATATCTTGTTCTTGATTTTGTTTAGGAGAAAGCACATCGGTTTTAGGACTCTGCTCAGTAGTCGGTCTTGCATCAGAAAATTCTTCCGTCTTCGTACAATGTATCGTATTTTCTTGACTTATTGTATCGGATTCTGTATTCTTATCACTGGCATTTAAATCACAAGAATTTTCTTGATTAGAAACTACTTGTATTTGTCTGTTGTTTTTGTCCTGTGAAATATTATTACAAATCTTTGAATGTACATTATTTCGAGGACTTTGTTTAGAAGATGAGATTTCTTGTATTTGAACGTCAAACAGATCTGGTGTCTGCATAAAATGTATCATATCTTTTTGATTCGTCGAAACACTCACATTATTTTGTTCTTTAGAGGAATTCTGTTTGTCTTCTTCTCCTGTGGAATGTAAAACTTTTGCAAGGCTGTTTTGGTGTGGTGATTCTTCTGCTTTTATAAGCTGTACCTCATCTTGACTTATCGAGTTAACATCTACATTATTATCGACTTGATTCAAACGAGGAAAATTATTACTTTCTTGATTAGACAAACTTATCGTTTCTCGCTTATCTTGTTCTTCAAAAATATTATTTAAATTCTTACACACTTTGGAATGTTTATCCTTTACGAGACTTCGCTCAGGAGGTGGCAATATCTGTTCTTTAATATCGCAAGAGTTTACTTCTTGTATAGAATATATTGTCTCTTCTTGATTTATTGAAACGTCTTTATCAACTTGATCTATACAAGGAAAGTTTTGTTCTTCTTTAAAAAACTCATTTGCTTCTTTGCTCGTATCTGGGTTTTTAATATCACTGTAACATGTATTCTCTGTAACTTCTCTAAAATCATTCAAGATAATTGCTTCAGCTATCTCCTTAAGTTCTTTAGGACAATCAAGCATTTCCTGCATAATATCTAGATGCGATAGATTTTTTATATCAGATTTTGAAGATTCTTCAATTTTGTCAAGTTCATCTTGCAGATCTTCTTGCTGATCTAGCGACATATTATCAAATGCTGTTTCTATTGAAGAAGCATCGTGCTGACTTTTTGTGTTATACGAAAGTAACTGATCACAATTCAACTTATCTTCCATATTTTCGTCTATTTCAAAATCTTCTATATTATTTATAAAATCGATTTCATAATTCTCTATCACATTGCTATCTATAGATGTTCTGTTACTGTGTGTTACATTTTGAGAAATTGCTTTATCTATTGTCACATTAGTATCTCTGTTATTTACATACTTGTTTATATAATTAACATTATCTTCTTTGTTATTCAAAAAAACATCTGCAGTGCGTGCTAAATTATCAGGCAACTGTGATATATTTCCATTATGCTTTGTAACATCTTGCCAGCCAAGACCATGCGTTTCAGATGCTTCAGTATGACATGACACTGATTTCTCATTTTGTACTTCTGGTACCATTTCTTTCTTCTTCTTTGTTACTTGTTCCTCTTGCATTTTTGCTTTAATGTTTGCAGCTGTTTTGGTCTTCTTTTTCTTACTCTTTACACACTCATCATCACTAAAGAAGATATATTTCTCAAAATTCTCAGTCACATATTGGGTCTGTTTTGCTGGAGAATTATATATTAAACTGCATTCACCATCAGTGAGACCCGTGTCGTAATCAGTCTCGGTGTCATCCTTTACATTTCGCAGAACGCTGGTTTTTAACATGATATATTGATTGTAAGTTTTCAATTTACGGTTCTTCTGTAAATTGTTTAATATTTTCGTTCTTCTTCGTATTTTCTGGGATGGTAAAAATGTATGCGTTAGTGAGTTGTCGATCATTCTCTTTGTAACATTATTGTCAGTAACAGGCCAACCGAACGAAGAATACATAATGCTTTTTACTTCACTTTGTTTTATTTCGCTTGTTGTTTCCGACAAAAACAAAATTACATAAAAAAACAGGTTGTCAATTTTGTCAAAAGCGTCTTTTACTAACGAAACGAAAATAAAACGCGATAAAACAACACGTGATGTTGCGCGTCAATTACAGAGCTCTTGTACGCAAACACGTGGTACCGGTTATTATTCGAAACAAACTGAAGACCTGTGTACAAAGTAAAAGTTACTAGAACTCGAACCGCGGTGAACACAGGCAATTTAAATTTCTTTGAATGTGTGTACACAGGGCTTGAATTGAGGCCGGTATTCATTGCACAACTGATTTGACGAAATGGCGGCACCAATCGCAGTAGCGAGAACGTGATTTCGAAATCACTGATTGCAGGGTCTCTGTGCGTTGCAACATTTGACTTAAAAATCTATAGTACGTAAAGTGAACTATAGATTTTCAGACTGCACTGACACTAGTGACAGTGAATATCGGAATGTGGTTCGTGCGTACTGTGTGTGGCTGCGTCTTCGTTTCTTCTGCTGTCGTTGTTTTCGTCTTTTTCCCGGTGAAGTATCGTTATACCGTTATTCGAAAGAAGCAGCTAATAGTACAGCAATACGTATTGTTTCGACGCAAATGATCGTCCCGTAGTTGATGTAATACTTCTCGATGCTTTCGCTGCCAAGTCCGGTGCGACGTTTGTCAAATAGACTGTCATGCACGCCCGTACTAGTGTTTCGTTCGGTGCTCCCGCTCGCGGTCGAGAATGACGTATCGACACGCGCGGACGACGCGCGAACACGCACGTAACGGGCGGAGCGTCGTCGGACAAGAGCAACGCGACGGTTGAGAAAGAGATCGCGAAAAAAACAACAACTTCTGGATCAATTGCCTGTGGATACGCGCCATCGAATAATGGCAATTTCGAGCTGGATGATGTGGGGCAGGAACCTACGCACCAGCCGATCTCATCGAAGTGCGTGCACGACAAATTGCAATATAAATTATCGCGTGAATGTTAAAACGTATCCGCATCTTCACGCCTCTTCTGCTCGCGTCTCTTTCTGATTGCAGGCCGCCAAGACACCGAGGACAACTGCGTTCAGCTCGACCTGTCAAGAGGTTAGTACCTAACCTGCCCCATATTTGTCCTCCCCAACTTTTCTTTCTCTCTGTTTCTTTGCTATCTTCTTATCGACAACACTTGGTAGTTTGATTTGTAGGTATCCTTACGATTGTTTGCTTGATCAACACGATGTTGAGGTGGGTTTGCTTCTAAAACCGGCAACCTTTAGTTGTTCTATGACTTTTTGAGCATGATGTGAAAAATCGCAATCAACTGAAATAATTTTTGTCAGTAGTGTATAGAAATTTATTTTGTATCACTTAACAGTTTGAAATATATCAGCACAGAAAACTGAAGGATATTTTGTCCAAAAACCAGATTACAAGATTTGAAACTGCAGAGTAAAGTTTTACGACTTTTTTTTTTTTATCTCACTTCAGTTTGAAGAACCGTTACTTTTTCTTACTATATTTTTTTTCTGTCTAAAAGTACATCGGTTTTTTATAATAGTTTTTTGTTATAAAAACATTTACTCATGTGTTCAGCTTTCAGAGCTATGTTGGCATGTTTTATTTTTAAGAAACATTCAATTTTTTTTTATAGGATTAAAGGAGAATATCAAGGAAGTCTTAACTAATCTTTGCCAGCGTCACAATGTTTCAAGTGTAAAGAAATTAGCTTATCTTAATGCTGTTGTTAAGTTGATCAGCGAAACAGACTCCCAAGATTATGGATATTCTACAGAGGACCTGTTCTGTTGGTAAGAAAAACTAGTTACTTGTCTATCTAACATGGAAGGAAAAAATAAATAAAGGATCCTTATTATTTCGAATTATAGTTTACGCGTGGTACTGGTGCATGAGGCAACGCAGGTACGTGCTGCCGCACTACGAGCAATACGTTACATGCTTAAGAAGGAACAAGATGTCATTACAATCAACAAATTGCAATATCCGTACTTCCTAGCACGTAGCATGGATGTCAATTTGCGGAACGAGATGGAGAGAATGCAGGCTCTGCGACTTGTCAGAAGGATTCTGGTACTAGCTCCAAAGCATTTCAGTCCTGCTCTAGCAAGATCGTTGATCAGTTTGACGAATGGCGGAATTGAAGAGCGAGACCGTGCATTTAGAGCATTTTTGGCAACCCTATGCGAACTGGGCGTTCTGAACTCCAATCTATTAATAAGCTGCGGTGGTGTTGGTACTTTAGCTAGGGCTGCGATGAGTGGTCAGAGCACCGCTGCAGTCGAGGCTGTAGTAGGAGTTCTACTTCGACTACTGAACAGCCCTGATACTCGTAATAGTGTATCCCTCTTGTGCTTTGCCGCGCCTTATTGTGAGTTGCATTCTTCGAGCATGGAAAGAACCAAAGAAGAGCGCGAGCAGAAGTTTGCAGCGAGCAAGCTGGCTCTTCTGAGCATATTACGTTCGTATTCGGGTGTCCTGCACTTCTGCCGACCAGACAATAATTCGGGCCTGAAGGCTATCGCGGATATTCTATATGTGGAACAGTTGGAAGTACGCGGGGCTGTATTGGAGCTGCTTTACGAGCTGTTGGATTTACCGCTGCCCACGTGGACCGATGAGCCGGACGTTGCACTGGCCGCAGTAGATCCCAGCAGATCGAGAGACTCGTGGAAATTATCCGAGGGTTTTGTCGCTGCCGAGGGAAAGTTTATATTGCCCTCTCTGTCATCGCATTGTCCCAACATCACAGAGATACACTCGGCGTTGTTGATCTACGTCCTCTTGGAATGTGGTTTGCATCGTGCCCTCGCGGAGACCATCGTTTCCAGCGACACGTTTATCTCGGTACGCGCAGCGGTACTTCTAGGCGCTCTATTACATCTCGCGCACTCGCTCTTGCCATCCGAACTTTGCGATCTTACCCCGCCGCTACCGAATTTGCTGCAGCATGCGAGCGCGGGCAAACATCAGGCGTTGGCAGCAGTAACTATTCTCGAGCGAATGCACACAATGATGCGACGCAGACCTACGCCGGCAAGTCTCTTTCTCGATCGTATACTACAAGCCGGCACCTGGCTACGACCGACCTTACCTCGGCGTCAACGACCATCTGGCAAGCATTGGTTACGAATTGGTAGAGAATCGCCGATCACACCGTTGTTGAAAGACGCGCAGGTGCTCAGTACAAAAGATGCGCTTGCCTGGAACTGGCCAGTGGTGCGAGCAATTCTGCGATCGCGTGAGGATTCCACGCGAATCTTGCACGATTCCGATCACCGGTTATTCATGAAACGACTTGTGCGCTATTTCAAACCCTCGTGGAATGGATACAGCCGAGTTGAGCTGGGCACGAGTGCAACTCTGGCGCGCGAAGCGACTCTCGCTGGTTGCGATTTGCTCAATTGTCTTTTGGAACTGCACGAGCCGGAGGGCGCGCGACTTCTCAATGAGTTGATCGGTGACATTGCCGAGCAAATCAATAATATCAGCACCGCCGAATCCGCACACGATTGTCTTTTCTCGCCGCGTCACATGTCCACTACGTGTTGCCAGAAATACTTTCTGTTTCTCGGTCAGTTGAGTCACTCGGCTAAAGGCACGGTGGTCCTCAAGAGTTTTAACCTATTGGAAAAGCTTCAAGATCTCGCGCTTGCCACCAATCACGACTGTTACGTCAAGTTAATCGTATCTAGCCTGGATTACTCACGAGATGGCCCGAATAGAAAGGTGTTAAGCAAAATCATATCTGACGCAACGCTATGGAGCACGCGACTTTACGCCACGCAATTTCTACGGCTGATACTTCGCGCGAGAATGACGGATGCCGTGCGTTGGGCAATGTTATTGTTGGTCGATCGCTTGTCGGACAATTCCACGGCTGTAGCGCTGGCCGCACTGGAAGCGTTACACGAAGCTTGCGAGGAAACCGAATATCTCGAGGCGCTTCTTCAGCAGGGCGGACAATCGCGCAATTGGGACAAGTGGTTGCAGCATTTAGGTGACAAGGGTTATCTGCTAAAGATTCGATTCTACTCCTTGCAGCAAGGCTTTGCGAGTTTTGCTATGCCGTCAGAAGAATTAGAGAAATGGATCGGGCCTGGCGGCTTTGCCGAACGATACGTAGGCCTTGTGGAAGGGGAGATACACGACGCGTTGACGCGTCGTCAACGCGACGAGACCGGTAGCTACCAGAGAAGAACCACCAACATACCAATGGTACCGCGCGATATCTTTGTGCCGCCTCATCTGATCGGCCAGCTAGCACAGCACGACTTGGGTATGCAATTGCTGTTGCGTCGCAACGTGATACAGCGCTTTGCTCGAGTGCTGCAGCGATTCAAGCTGGAGTTCGGCGGTCGTGATTCAGAGTCTAATTTGCGATGCACCAGAACAAATCGTTTCATAGCTGCTGCCACTGCTGCTGCTGCTGCTGCTGCTACTACCACTATCACTACCGCTATTACTGCTACTTCTACTACCACTACTACTTCTGCTACTATTACTACTGTTACTGCTACTGCCATTGCTGCTACTACTACCGCTACGACCTCCGCCATTGTTACCGACGACAGCTGTATCATGTCAGAGGAATCCACAGATGAAGCGATGGATCACTACAGCCGCCTCGAAACCATTTTCGACTCCGAAGTGGTGGAAAGCGTGGTCCGGGACACAATTACTTCAGAGTCGTTGGAGATCCGTCCCAAAACTAATGTGGACAATTCTCGGCACACCACTCCGGAACGAAGTTGGAGACTGGAAACTGGCGAGTTGTCGCGTGACGATTACTTCGTTGATTCGAATGGCAGCCTGCTCAAAGTGAAATCGGCTCTGTGGGCGCTCGGACATGCGGGCACGTCTGCCGCCGGCGTTGAACATCTCAGTCATTTGGGTATAATCGAGATGATTACCTCCATGGCGGAGACTTGTCAATATTATTCAGTGCGCGCGACCGCGATGTACGCTCTCAGTCTGATTGGTACTACTCGCGCTGGCGCTGATGCGCTCATTAATTTTAACTGGCCGTGCGTTCGACATCGACGTGGAGACAACTGGCCCGTGGTGTCGCCCTCGACTAGATATTCCGTTCCGAGCCCGGTCCCTGTGCAGCGGCATCATCGCAGCCTCAGCGACGGCAAGCCGGAACTGCCTGAACCGATTGCACGCCGAACTAGAAATCGATCCGAGAGCGCGGCTACAGATCTCGAAGCGAGACGCTACATTCTTCCGTGAGTGAACCGAATCAAAAGTTGTTTTTATAACATAATTACATTTATTTATATTGAAAGAGGTTTATAGTGAGATCAACACGCAAAACAATTTTTTTGTATCTTTTTTTCACATGACATTTTCTTATTAACTTGATATTTTTCTATTTTCAGAGACAGAGGCGAAACTCCAAGTCCCGTTTCCAGCATACAGAGACTAAGCCAACAAGACGCTGAAGGATATGCGCGATTACGTAGTTTACAACGTCATCGCAGGCCAAGTTACTCTCAAAGTAGTTTAGAAGTATGTAAATACCTTTTTTTATGAATTTGAATGTTGTTTGTTCGTGGAGGATGTAATAATAACGTTGAAAGTCCTTTGCCCTAACAGATGTATAGTTTAGATGGCCGTCTTTCGCTGCAAAGTCTGTCGGAGTACGATTCGTCCCGCAGCTGGATCGCAGAGAACGCGGTTCTCACACCTACTCCCCCTCCACCGGAAGACGACAATGAGAATTTATTCTACATAGGTATCTGTCTGCCAAGAAGACTTCTCGCGATCTTTCCCGAGCCCCCACAACCGTCGAAACCGATTATTCTGGAGGATATCGTCAGATCGGAGTTGGAGACGACAGAGATTGATGAGGAGTCAAGCTCGGACTACGATATCGACTTCGAGCATTGCCGCACGTGTCTCGTTTGTTATCACGGTAAAAGTGGCAAGACCGCAAGCACCGAGCAGGATACGAAATTGCGAAGGTAAAAAATAACATCCGTTTGTGACCACTTTTATCAACAAGTTAAATGATGAAAATCTGACTGTCGATGTGTACATTAGCGCGTTTGTTGTTCATTTTATGTAGAGAAATACTTAAGCATACTCAGCGGCTCGCGAATCCCGTGTTGTATCGTAACAGCCGTCAGTCGTTGCTCAGATTGAGACAACGGTATCCCGAAAAATTTCAGGTAATCACATTCGCACATCGTCTCGACGTGCATCTTTTTTATCACATGTTTGTCGCTATACACTTTTGCAGGACACCTGTTTGTTTTCGGATGTGGCCGCTCGCTTGAGTAGTGGCACGTATAGAATGCCAGCGAGACGATTCCTGCAAGAATTATTTCTCGATTCTGCATTTGACGCAGTAAGTTTCTTACGTCATTTATATCAAATGTTATTGGTATATATTTAGTGTGATTGTGTGCGTGACATTTCAGAGAAATTACACGACTTGAAACCCCCGCTCGGTATATATATACTGACTTCTCATGTATTCCGAACGAATTACATGCTGTGTGTGGATAATTAAAATTAATTATTACATGTACGTGTTAAGAGACGAAGTTTCAACCATTTAAAAAGTAAGTTGCCATTTGTTTGTTCACACAGCTTTATGTAGAACCAATCAACATTCTGAACATACCAATCGGAACGGAGGAGAATCCGCTCCAATCATCACCTGTTGTTCCTATTTCTGAAACTAGCCATCGGCAGCAGTCTGTCAGTTCTGTCGAGGGCAAAATCAATGGGAGACTCACTCTGACTGAAATACAAACGGCACAACTTGCGTCGGTCGCTGAAGAAGGATTCTCAATGAGGGGTGACAAGTCGACGTGCAACGTATCGCATCAATACAAAAAGAAGCAACCTCCTCTTCAAGAAATTAAGCGGGAAGCGCAGGATCGGCTCAGCGACGAGAAGATCATAGCCGATATTCTGAAGCCGGAAGAGCGGATACGTTTGTCAAAGAGTTCTGACAGATCGTTAAAATTATCGGGTACAAACACTGCCATCAGCCTTGATTCGTAGTTTTTCATCTTTTGATTACTACTATTGTACATAATTTTGTATGAAATAATACTACGTACACACACACACACACACACACAAACACATATATATATATATATATTATATATATATATTATATATATATATATAAATAAATTACACACTGCCAGAAATCAAATATATCTGTATATTTCAATATATCTCCTTTTTTTTGTTTCATTATCAATAGCCATATTTATTATTATATCTATTGTAATTACGACTGAAGCAAATCACGTTGATACGTAACTGATTGAGAGAAAGAGAGATGCAAAGTGAGGATAACGTAACGCGCGGAATTGGCGAGATATTTCAGGACGCGAATTTTCGTCCGCAAAAATGACCAGTACTAGAACTCGACGAGACCGCGTCCCAACCACGTGGTGATTTTCTCGATTCCGACAGCGATTCGAAACTGTTATGATGACACCGTAAAATTTCAAACGCGAAAAATCGATTCGAAAAAGTATCAGGAATTGGTGTGAGAATTTTTAGGACTAAAGAACACGGGAGAAATAAGAACTACGAGCAGATTGTTCACAAGTTTGTATTTATTTTCGGAAAATATGAAAGTGTGCGTATAGAACTGGCCCACCCACCAGTCAGTGGTCTCGCGGCCTGAGCGCGAGGACTGTTGAGCGGGAAGTCCCGCTTGAATTGGTTGTGAAAGTGTGGAAGAGGAATGTGAGAATGAATGTGAAAGAAATATTGTAACCCCCTGAGGAGAATCAATAAAAATTTCTTAGAAGTGTGAGTATAATTTTTCCGTCCCACTTTGCGACAGACCGCGGACTGTCAGATGCATTTGCTGTTTTTGGTGTGGTTAAAAAATTATAGCAGTACACACGTGTGTACATGCGTAACTTTTAGCAACCAAACTTGTCAAAAGTATCAGACGTCAAAAAAGCACTTAAGAGAATTATTTCGTTCGGAATAGCAATAGCGGCTAAATTATGGCCAAGACCGCTCTCCATCGTCGTTTTCAAAAAGAAGTTTCGGCCTCGGTGGCCAAGATCAAAGTGTAGCAGTTGACAGCGTCTCTCTTATCCTGGGTGTGGCATGACATACAACAGGATGGTTTGCTTCCAGTTATTGGCGTCGTTCGTGTAGATTGCTTGTTTTTTTTTGTAAGTTTCCCACGATACTACGTGCCACTTACACACACAGACGTTGCGTTGTCACGAGCTGACATTGAGTTTATCTGTAACTGACATACACTCGTCTTATCTTAACGTACACAAGATGCGAGAGCTTTGTAAGGTTATGTCGCTGATACACAAACTGTTTACTCTCGAGTCTCTCCTGTGGTTCACTTTAGTTTTTTACTTTTTAACATCTTTGTTTTATTAATTAAATACATTTAACACATTATTACATATATATATAATTTTATATGTAGTTATTATTGTGATGTAAGCTGTTATTTATTAAACACAAAGATTATTATGATTATGTACAGGTTCTCACGGAATCATATAGAAAATAATTAATCCTAAATACAGGAGTGATTGCAACAAAAATACAGTTTATCGTCCTTGATGCAAAAGATGGAAAAGAGAGGCAGCACAGAACTACTTGGCGCAGAAAAGAACAACTCAAAGAACGCCAGTTCGGATTCTCTCGATTCAGATAGCAAGAGCAGCTCACTCAATTCAAAAATAGGACAGGAATCGGTAAAAACAGCAATATAATTGAGTTAAAGTCATTTGTTACATGTTTAAAACTCTTTAAAACTCGCAAAAATAAAATATTTAATATTAGATGTGTGTACGCGCACACACACACATTTAAGTTGATATAAAAATTTCTTTAGGAAAGTTGGGAAAAAGCATCACATTCAAAGAGCTTTTCTTCAAGCTCCACTTCAACCGATAATAACATAGTCTCTGCTTTAGAGGCTAAAAAAGATAACCAAGTAAAAGTGAGTTCACGTAGAGTGAATGTTTAAATGTACTGATTTTTATTTTACAGCAATGTTTTATTTCCACGAGTATGCGTTTAGTAATGAAATTTATTTTTATTCAGATCATTTACGCATATATGACTTGTTTAAAATATTCTCTTGTTTCATATGTATATGTATTTATTCACTTTTACTTTACAAATATCTTTATTATCATCGCCTATTAGATTGGTTTACCATTTATTTTATTAGAATTACATCAGAAACTGTTTATCTTCGCACGATGTTCGTAGCTGATCATCTGTTTGATTACTTTAATTAGAATTTGTCTGGAGGAGATACCGGACCGCCACTTTTGAATGGAGAACGAGTGCAAGGCATTGCACATGAAGTTACCTATTTATGCCCGTACTCGGGACCTGCCAGAGGAATTCTTAGTGTCACAAACTACAAACTTTATTTCCGTAGTGTGGATCGAGAAACTCCTTATGTTGTTGAAGTGCCATTGGGAGCTGTTAGTCGAATAGAAAAAGTTGGTGGTGCAACGAGCAGAGGAGAGAATTCTTACGGAATTGAAGTGTTCTGTAAGGACATGAGAAATGTCAAGTTTGCTCACAAGCAAGAGAATCATTCCCGACGAGACGTGTTCGAGAAGTTGCAACAGTATTCTTTTCCGTTATCTCACAAGTTGGATCTGTTTGCTTTCGAATATTCCGAGAATTTTCCTGAAAACGGCTGGAACGTTTACGAACCTATAGCAGAGCTAAAGAGAATGGTACGTAATGCATAGAATTAAATAAACTTATTATGTGAGAACAGACATATTCTTTCTTAATATCATTCCATATCTCGTAAAATTTCAGGGTGTAAATAATGATATGTGGAAAATATCGAAAATCAATGACACGTATTCGATATGCGATAGTTATCCAGCCATATGGGCAGTGCCTGCCGCTGCGACTGATGAAGATCTTCAAGCATCCGCAGCTTTCAGAAGTAGAGGCAGACTGCCGGTTCTTTCGTGGATTCATCCGGAAAGCCAGGCGACGATAACGCGTTGCGCTCAGCCGTTGGTAGGTGTCGGAGGCAAACGTAGTCGCGAAGACGAGAGATACGTTCAGTTGATAATGGATGCTAACGCGCAAAGTCACAAACTTTTTATTATGGATGCGCGGCCGATGCCAAACGCAATAGCCAATAAGGCGAAAGGCGGCGGATATGAAAGCGAGGACGCTTATCAGAATGCGGAATTGGTCTTTCTCGACATTCCCAATATACACGTTATGAGAGAAAGTCTTAGAAAAGTAAAAGGTATGCACGAATTAACTTGTATTCGTATTAATTTTAAATCCATATTTCGCGATACTCGTATTTACATTGCATGCTTTGTTTCCTCAGAACTGTGTTTCCCAACAATTGACGAGACTCGGTGGTTATCGGGTATAGAATCAACAATGTGGCTTAAACATGTCAAATGTGTTCTCGCCGGCGCTGTGAGAATTGTAGACAAAGTCGAGAATCACAAAACTTCCGTTCTGGTTCATTGTTCTGACGGTTGGGATCGAACGGCACAGGTATGTATGAATGTTTATTTAATTTGTAGTACAAAGTCATTTTTAAGTATTTTTACCTGTTGCATTATCGTTTTTCTCTCTTTCTCTCTCTTCTTTTAGCTTACAGCTCTCGCAATGTTAATGCTGGATCCTTATTATAGAACAGTCAAAGGATTCGAGGTTTTGATAGAAAAGGAGTGGCTTAGTTTTGGACATAAATTTCAACAGGTATTTTCGTACGAAAATACTTCCGACTTGCACTTTTGTGTGTTTTTTTTTTGTTAACTTGAATAAACGAAATATTTTTACGATAAAAATGGGATATTTAAGAAGAATTTAGGTTTTTGTTTCTTCCTTTTAGAGAATAGGCCACGGAGATGAACATCACAGTGATGCCGATAGATCGCCGGTATTTTTACAATTTATCGATTGCGTTTGGCAAATAATGCGGCAGTTTCCTAACGCATTCGAATTTAACGAGCACTTCCTAATCACTATCCTCGATCATCTCTACTCTTGCAGATTTGGCACATTTTTGTTCAGCAGGTACACATATTTATTTATTCTGTGATACTCGTCGCAAATATGCAAATTATTATGATAAATAATTTATTATCTTCAGCGAACGTGAAAGAGTGCAAGAGGGAGTGAAACAAAGAACGGTCTCTCTGTGGTCGTACACGAACAGTCAGTTACCTCTTTATCTGAATCCTTTGTATCGATCCGGTACACCTTATCAGCTTGTTTTGATACCAGTTGCCAGTATGCGTTACATCAAACCATTGAAAAGTTTATATTGCAGATGGAATCCCAGTATGCGGCAACAGGTAACATGAAAAATAATCTCAAATTCTGGATAATAGAAAGAAAAAAAATGAACAAGTCAAAAAAGCATATACTTATTGAGACGCGTCTGGTTCAAGGATCCCGTTCATCAGAGAACACGAGAGCTTCTAGTCTTAAAAGAACAGCTCGAGAAACAGGTCGAAGAAGGTCGACGCGAACAAGCATCCCGAGCGAATCGCTCTGTAACTTCTCCGGCGCCGCCCAGAATACATTCCCCGGTTCACTCATAGTGCCTTGAAAAACTATCTAATCATTTTTTGTAACTGAGCTTAATTCAAACTGGTAGAAGATATATTGAGTGACTTCCGTTTGTGAATGCTATGTACAATACGTTTCTTTAATACTTAAATAAGTGTAGATGGCAGTATTGTTATCATTCAACGAATTAAATGTCACATATGTAAAACAATTTACTGTAATGTACTTTGGAATATATGCAGTAATGTGTGACCTTATATTCAGCTTGTCCCAGATCGAGTAAAATTTTACATATACGAAACATGAAATTTAACAAGATTCTCTTTTTTTTTTTTTTTTTTTTTTTTTTTTATTGAAAAATGATACTATTAACAACTAATTAAAAAGCATTCGATTCAATAATTACACGTACATCTTTATAATATCAAGTTACGCTGTCATCGTAGCTCACAATTTCATACGCGATATTTTTATCTCTCACTATACTTATTTTTTTTACATATTGTCAAGATCTCTTTCAAGAATTCGATCTATCAGAGAACAAGAGAGATTTAAGTTTTAAAATGGCAGTTGGGAAGGAAATGGAAATAATGTTATTAAAAAGCTCACACGCGCGTGATTCAGCAACAGCGTGTACATACACACAATACTTTATCTTTGTCACACGTAATAACTCACACTTTTGTCTGAGATATTATAATCTTGCGAGACTTATATTCTCTTCTTCCCCAAAATTTGATAAATATTTGCGTTAGCAAGATGTAAGGCGTTTCTGTCATCAACGACAGTATGTAAGCGCAAAAATAACTAAACATCAAGTTCCCAAAATATATGATAATCTAAAAATCAAAACTTGTGATAATATTTTTCTATTAAAAAAGTAGTAGAGTTTTTAAGAATTTCATATACACTTACATTTGGCGCAACATCAATGTGCTTAGAAGTCTCACTGTTTGACTGAAAAGTCTGTATGATGAAGGGATTTAAAAGATAAGCGCAATACGTGAGCCTGCTGAAAGGTATCCAACTTCTGAATGACAACAACTGATTAACGATACCTTTAATGAAAAATAAGATAAGGTTTTAGTGATGTTTCTTTATTCTAAACTGAATCTTTTCGACATCACTAAACTGTGCTGAAAAATGAACGTATGTAAAAAATCAAGTTATTATCAAATAGAAACCAACCTCCGTTTTTAGTGAGACATGCTATTAAGATCCAAGCTAGTCCTATAGCCCAAAATGGTTTACTTAACGCAACATATATGGCAGTAGACAGAACAGAAATGTGTCGTTCATAGAGACCAAACAATACGAGTATGTTACAGATGCTTCCAAAGCACCAACATAAAATTAATGTCCTCTGAAAAATTTTTACACCAACAATATCCACGCTTGTATTTTTTATCAAATTTAAACCAAATTAAAATACACTCTATCTGTTTCTCTCTCACCTTTTTTAAAACTAACGTTTTATTTAATCGTATTATAAGAAATCCGGTAAGCATCCCAATAATATAGGGACTGATTCTAACCCATGGTGGAAAGTAAATAATGTTTGAAAGTTTAAATAATTCGTCCAATCTGTAATGATCAAATAATATATCGCGCGATCAAATAATGATCACATTCAATAAGATGTTTTTTTTTTTTTTATTACTTACGTCGGAACAAATTCATAAACATATGAAATATAACCAGAAAATACAATCGATCCAATTAAAAGCGCACACAATATAATAATAGTCCAGTACAAATATCTAAAATTTAAAACTTACAATTAATCGAATGCGTGCGAATAAAACTTACCTGTGTGATATTGAGATAATCATTAACTTACACGGTCGATAAAATCAATAAAGCTAGGCCAATGATGTAGAATTGCATATCACTGGCCAGATACCAGCTCCAAGACATACACTGCGAAAAAAAACATAGACAAAGATAAAAATGATATTAAAAAAAAAATAATATATTAATACAGAAATAAATTGCTAAATGTTTTAATACCATGTTATGGAAATCGTAAAAATTATTTATGTATAAAATATTAGTCCACCAGTATTTTGCGCAAGTTTCGTGTGGTCTTTCATATGTGTAAAATATTGAATTTTTATCATACGAGAACAAATCTAATTGTGTTATTCCTATTATCATCATATACGCCGGTGTAAGCCTTAAAATAAAGTTTTGTTAAAATTAACAAAGACGTGATTACAATAATTTATCAAGTTTTTAACTATTGTATTAAAAATTTATATTTCTTTTGCATTAAGAAATCTTTGAGATTGTAATAATATTGTGTTTCCCTCATTTACTGTGATATTTTAATATTTCTTATTCCACTGTCTTTTGTCTATTGTTCGCATTGAGATAATTGATGGAACGCACCGGATAAATCTCTTTATTATAAAGACAAAGAATCCATTTAGCTTCGATCTGCAATTAATTAGCTTTTTCCGTTCTTCGTCCGCATGGTTCCTCATATACAAGTACACCAATAAAAATCCACTTAGGAAAAAAAATGTATCAACCGATATATTCGCATTGCTCAATATTTGAACGAAAACTCCTTTAGAGATTCTCATGAACATCGGTTTATTATCTATGTATTAGAAAAATGAAATTATTTGTTTCTGTTTACGTCAAAGAGGAAGAGTAAAAAAGACACATGATATAATACACACAAATATGTGTTAAATTACTTACCAATATAGTCTATTGAATATATCATGGTGTGGACCATGATTATCCAACTCATGGTCAAAAATTTTAAACCATGAATAATGGGTATTCCGTTCGCTCCCAGTTTTGTGTTAAATATTATTTTCGTGTTTGTATAAACGGAAAAACACCTCACTATTTGTCCAATTTTACTTTCTCGATGCCAGAACGAAGATGCCATTTTTGTTTCTTCTACATGTTGCGTACCTACATTTCAAAATAATTAACAATTATACACGTAAATTGCGATAGAAAAAAAATAATTGAAGACTATGCATGTTAAAAAAAAAAAAAAAAAAAAATACAGATAAGCTTATAAAAAAATTTCTCCTATATACTCACCAACAATGTTTTTACTCTTGTCAGTAAAGTGTCTTTGATGCACAAATATATCGTATATTGTTCCAATTATCATTATAAAAACAGTAAGCACTAAAAAACTGTAATCATAACGTTTATATGTACGTGTAAAAAGAAACTAAACATGCGTATTTGAATTTATATATGTATATTATATGCAGTATATACTGTTGTTCCATTGATACATTCTTCAACGTACAATATAATAAGTATTGCACCAGTAAATAGCTGTTGATGATCGTTTTTCAAGTCTGTAACTTCGATCAGTTTAAAATCCATGGAATAAAGATCACCAATTTGAAGAACTCTGTCGCGAAATATTCTCTCCAGAACGAAAGTTATATCAGTTACAGCGCAAGATGCTGGTAAACAGAGCCCAAGTGTGATCAAATCCTAAGACAAGAATTGTTTGCATAATGTAAATATTTTATACATTATATACACACTACTCAAACAAACTTACTTCCTTTGGCGCTTGAATGTGATATTGCAGTGTGCTGTTGTGTCTAAAGTAAGCAACGAAATAATTGACTTGAAAAGGCGGGAACTCCTTTTCCGGATCACGGTACAGTGTATTGTTTAACAACGCCTTCTCCGAGATTTGCAAAGGATTCTTGTTCATTGCATCGAGGCACTGACTACGGACACCTAACCAGAAGTTATTTCCATAAAGAAAACCTGATGTAGGTTTTCCGCTTGAATCTAAAACTGAAAACAAAAACTATTTGTAGGCAATTGTTATTTAATATTTTTGTTGTTTGAGAATGTTTTGGAGAGAACGTGTAGATATATAATAATAATACGAAAGACACACATCCGATAAATAGTAAAAGATACTGCGCCACTAATATTATTCATATAACATGATATGAAAAGAGGTTGAGACTATATGTCAAGAGATCCAGAACGAGTAAACCAATTGAAAAACAAATTCTGCAGTTATCTTCGCGCTATTAGGAAGGTAAAAATTAAAAAAGTTGTTGAATATTGGCGTAAGTTGTATAGATGTTAATTAATTTTATAATAATTTTAAGTTTTTTTTAATGTTACAAGGAACACATAATATTCCAAGAGTCGATCGTCGTGGAAGAGAAAATAATTAATTTCACACACACAAATTCAAATCAAGATAACAGACTATATGTATGGTCTTTTACAGAATGTAAAAAAAAGAAAGTTTATTACCCGGAACACATTATGCAACAAGAAGTCGATTACCAGAAGATGCGAAAGAGATCAACTCTTTCATCAGAATACTTGCTGGCTTCGCGTTGTTAGAAAGAGCAAAAGTTCGAAGAAAGTCGTACGAGATAACTCGATTCTCGAGAGCGCGATTCTCGGAATGACGCGAGTTTGAACTCATTATGTGACAAAAATCTCGACGAGCTTGATAAAATAATTCGCTAAAAAACCATTCCGATTTATTTATTGATTTTCAAGACCTCGTTCGCAATTTTTATTGCAATAACATGAAATTCTTCGTTGCGCGAGTTCGCGCATTGATCAATGACGCGCGCATGTGCAACAATCGCGCGAGCAATGTACGTCACACGCGCGCACAAAGAAGAATCGCAACTGCATTGAACACACATTACGTGCGAAACTGTTAAAAAAAAAATATCCAAAAACGCGGTGTACAGAATGAACACGTGCATTCAAGAAGGTAAATAGGATACGCAATTAAACGTAAGTACATAATCGCGCATACCGCGATTACGTGTAGCGCATGTTTCAATCAACGAGATATAGTAGCGTGTCGTCAAAATAAAATGAGAGAGAATTACGTGACAGGCACGCGCGTAACGCTCAAAACATGCGGCTACAAAACTTGTTCCTTGTGTAACACGAAGAAAGTTGATTCGGTAGAAAATGCACTGACAAAAAATTGCATATCGCCAACACAATCAACAACGCGGAAAATATGTTGCATAATACAAATAAGCGGTAATTATCGTTTTGAATGCAGAACGCACATTCGGTGAATTTGAAAAAAAGCGCTTTCCGATGTAGAACAAACGCGTAAGAATTGATCAGTACAGCTGTTGTTTGCATGATACATAGTTCGCACATATTGTTCCTCTATACACTTAAAAAAAATCTTATTTCTAAGAAAATTTTATTATACGCACGTAGCGCTAAGTCTCTTGAAAGAAAACTATATATAAAAAACAAAAAAAAATTATTTTTTCTTAAACTGTGAGTTTCAAAATGTATTTTCAAGATTAGTTTCTTTGAAAAACAAAATCTTGCAATTTGTTTCGAAAAACTGTGTAAGGATTCGCACACAATCACTTGATTATGTATTTCAATGTTCAACTTACGATTGGATTTTTTGGATCAGACTTTCTAACACGCGTAATATTGAAACTGTTTTTTGTCTATTGTAACAAGATAAAAATGTTTACGAACTCTTTAAGCTCCACAGAATGCGTTGGTCGACGGCGTTTCGGAAGTCCTGTAGTTCTCTTCTACATGTCGACGAATTGAGCAAATGAGCTCTCTCGGCGATGGCATAGGCGGGAAGAATGTGGCTAATATTTTCATTAGATTTGGAAAATGATGAAGAGGCACACAGTATCACTGTGAAATTTGTGCAGATACACAAAACCAACGCAAGTTGCCGTTGCGACATAATAAAACAGCTCTTGAACTTTCTTGTCATCTGCAAACTGTTAAATACTGATACTAATGACCAAACAAAATAAAAAAAAAAAAATAAAAAAAAAAGTTACCAATTCGACAAACAAAAGAGTATCATTAGAGAAAAAGGAATAAAAACAAACCGTCGGGAAACAAATTAGAAATAATTTTTTGATTCGTTCAAATTCTGTCTGCACCGATATTCATATAATATTGGAAAATTCTCCGTTTGCAAAGTGTTTTTCTTTTATATACGCAGCACAATGACACCCTTCAAGTGGTCAGCGACGTCCAACGATCGAGAACAGACTGGTTTTACTGTCTGTATCCTCTCCAGAGAAGTTATCAAGGATAAGCCGAATCGAAAGTGCAAAATTTCTTCTGTCTGGAAAGGAAACGATGAAACCCCACCATTTGTGCATTACATTTGACATTGATATGGTCTAAAATTTATAACATAAAAGCTTAATTTATGTACATAAAAAAAACTTAATTTCATCGCAATGGCAACCTAATTTATGAACAACAGAAAACAAATAAGAAAAAGAATTAGTGTTTCGCAGTGGATTTCAAATATTAAAATTCAAAGTCAGGTTTTACAAAACCTTGCATGAAATTTATTGCGATATATTTATGTGCATGAATAGATAAATATCCTATAAATATCCTTGCCATTACGTAGTAAGAAAAACCACTTGTATTTTTTTAAATTATATTATTATATAATAAGAAACACGAGCAAATACTTTAAAAATAAATGGCGTTATGAAAGCATTTGCATAACGACGCGTAATAAAACGAGTACTGATTCTGAAGGATCGTATCAAAATTATGTCATACACGTAAGTCTGCACTTACACCAGAGAAAGTGCAATACAAATCCGGTTTGGATCGTTATTCTGTTGATGATGTTGATTGATAAAATATTTCTAACGCATCCAAACTAAATTATTTTTATAACAATTTGTATACCGCGAAACAAACCTCCCATTCTCCCATGAGTATAAAATGTGTGTGTGTGTGGAGATCTTTTTTAATAATAATTAAAACCAACACGATTTTTTTCAGAATGTTATTATCATCACATGGAAGTTCCATTTATTTCACAAAATAAAGATTAGACGAAATATCAACAATTGTAGATCGGGGAGAAAGCAGCCTCACGCGCAATCCGCGGATTTGGCGAGGCCCGCCTTTTTTTTTTAAATAAAAAGTAAAGCATTTTTCCCTTAATACATATTATACAGTCGACGATAATACACAAGTAATAACGTTATATCTATTTCATTACAGTATCGTAAAATATCACAACATTAATATCTGCCGAGCGATGAAAATGAACATCTCCGATCGTGGTTTTTGCAAATGTACTTCTTTTTTTTTCTGTTTGTGTCAACGAACGAAGATACGAATATTTTTTTCACACGTCACGCAATTCCCGACACACTCGCTCGGTTTGTTCTCGTGCGAGCATTATTCATCATTATCCTCGCGCAATCGGTTATATCACCGTGGCAAACGAAATTAAAAAATTATTCTATCTACTCGTTTATCTTAAATGTGGCGTAAAATAAAAAAAAAATAAGAAAAAAATGATGAAGAATTGTTTCTGAAGAAACGTTCGAGAAATCATCCTTCCGCGCGCGCGAAAAAGCGACTCCGTTCTTTCAATAATTTAATCAACGTTCCGTTCAATAATTTAATTAATGTTAAAACTGACGAATGCGACGAATACGCGTTCCGCTATGAAGAAATCATGATTCCCGATATCACACGTATCTTACAAATATAAAAGACACTACGTACGTCGAATAAAAAAATAATTCGCATCCACACACGAGGAGAGAAAGCTTTTCGTGTATCGACTCTGGTTTTATCTCGCAACTACTACGGTCACATATCACATGAGATCAATTTCCATTTTTATAAATGGACTTTATCCGTATGTGAATAACTTAATACTGTGAATTATACATATACGTATAATATATATTCGCAAATCATGTATGTTTTTTGTAGCAAGACTGATTTTTAACCATAGCAGTTGTGAGGTAACGCGTAAGTCGCGACGAAAGACTCACAAGCGCGCGACGCTATACAATAATAAATTGTATTTATAAAAAATGTAATAATGAGAATATGACGTTAAACGGCATTCGGATATTGTTTTTTTTTACCTATAAAGAAAATACGCGGGCGTGTGTGTAAAAAAGAAGAGAAAAAAACGCGCAACAGCGGAAACGTATATGTAAAAAAGCAACGCACGCAAAACGTGACACCTGACTGGCTTTTCATTAAACGCTACTTATCAACGCGCGATTTTGTGATTTTTGCAATCGATTACGCGAACTTGCCGTCGGATTATCGGCGATTAATATCGTTCCTATGGTGTCTCCGGTTTTGGAGCAATTAATGAATGTGACGGCGGAGAATTTCTCCTCCAATGGGAAATCTTTTTGTTTTGATAATTCTCGGAAGAGAGTTGCTCGCTACGCCAAGCGTGATTTAAGATATCGGTACGAGAAAAACCGAATCGGCGAATTGCTTCGGAGCGTTCCGAAGAAGCGTTTTTTTTGTGCACACAATTTTATTGACTTTATGCTCCTTCCCTTTCTGTGACAAACCGTGAGAACCGAGAAAGAGAGACGTTCTAGTCTTCGAAAACGGATCTCGCGGATGCTGGAAGTACTTTGCGACGATTCTTTCAGGCACACTTAAACGCACACATTAACAATCCTGTCTTTCGTTCCGCAAGCACACGAAGAATCCTCGAAAGAGGTATGTATATATATGTATATATATATACACATATATATATAATTTTTTTTAAATACACACACACACAAACGTTTACATTCGCACAGTTTTTGATACATCAGCACAATGTACACTAGCAATTAGATTATTCGAGAATATAGAGAGAATGTATGTATACAACACCAGTGATTTAGCTACGTAACAGTTACTTCAGTTTTTTATATGTACAGCTTATTAATCGGTCGCGCCAATTCACCAGAAAAAAATTTACCCAACTCTCAGAAAAGGTACGACGAAACGGAGATACATTTTTTTCGTCAAAGTGTATAATAAGAAAAAAAAAGTAATATGTAACTATTTAAAACTTAGGTTAGGTTAGGTTAGGTTTATATCGTACAAAAAATCTTCGAGTATAGTTTGTTAAAAAAAAGTATGTGAATTCGCTATACATGTATGTATAGTTTAGAAAAGTTGAAATAAGAGAGAATTAAAATTGTCGATGACGTATCAAAACTATATACTAGTTTGAAAACAAAAATATTGTGTACAAACACACGCACACACAGAGATCCAATCTCTATTTTTTCCACGCACATATACATTTTGTTTTATCAACTCTCTCTTTCTCTAAAACATTCAATTTATATTATATTCTCCAACTGACACCGATTTGTTTATTATTTTCAGTCCAGTTTGTGTTTACTTAAATATTTTTTTTTATGTTTTGAGATTTTGCAGAAACAACGAAAGAACGTAACAGAAGATAATCAGTAGAAAAATATTCTACATTATTAAAACAGAAATCAATGTAGGTGGTCCACTTTTATCTTGTCAAAGGTATTGTTTTCTTGAGTCAACTTTTTGTTTTCTTATTCGAAACTTGTTTTCTAATTTCCAACACTTTTGGCAAAATAAAAAAAGTCAATTTCAAATGCACCACCCTGTATATGTACGCACAAAACGGTAAAACATTACAATTTGAGAGCGCATTATCTCAGAATGTTATTAGAATGTGAAATATTATTAACAATGGCGCTTTTTTCCCTCTCATTTTCTCTCATCTCAATTAAATACTAAATTATTTTGTTACAACGCGTTTCTAACAAGCCAAACAATAATCAAACGAATATAATTGAAGAAGAGGTAGCAAACTGTTGAGTTCACACAAATTGTTTTTTCCTTTTAGTATTTCATTGAGATGCGAGCCGAAGAAGTGTGTTATTATTAACAACATGTAACGATATATAATGCATCAACATTTTGTTTGACTAATATTGTCAAAACTGCTTTCAATAATTTTATTTTTTTTATTACCAAAATGTGTATGTAATTGCGACACATGTATCTAAGTTTGATATTCTTTTGTTGTTACCTTGTGAGTCGTTTTTATGGACATTACGAGTCGGTTTTACATATAAATAAAGATATCATCATCGTATATATTGCTACAGACAGATAAACAAACTTGGTGCTCAAAATTTCTCTCGATGTTATTTCAAAGTTTCGTCGGACCTTGACCTTGTTTTTTTTGTCTATTATTAATTTTTTACGTAACTATATTCTTTTAACTACGCTGTATTTTTTTATGATTAAATTTTATTGACTAACGCTCTTTTCAAGTAAAACATACTTGATGAAAATCATTGTGCTCTTCATATTTAAAGGAAGAAAATGTTGAGTCAGTTTCGAAAACATGAGTCTGTTTGCTCAATATCAGTTTTACAAACGCTTATACACATATATTGCCTTTCATTTGCATTGTACGCAGCCGATTTACACAGATCGTTGGTCGCAGGTCAGCAGTGCTGCAAAGTGCTGTGCGCAAATTGTTTTTTCTGCAGACCTTGAAAAGAAAAAAAAAGGAAAAATGCGAAATCCGTGTTTACACCTCGAACCGACAAAGTATTAAAACATATACGTAATGATCGCGTAATACTGTACACAATTAAACTTATGTTTTATATGTGCACTTACAAGGAGGAATTTTTAGGATAATTAATTTCGATTCTGCTAATAATCCGTAAAATGGATTTGTCATTGTAAAGTAATCGACGCAAGCGTTCCGTTTAAACGGATACATCGGTTTGATGACTTCCCCTCCAGATCGAGGTGTACTTTCACATGTAGAGAATAATGTAATCTAGAATAATCTAGCTGTATAATCTAGAAGGATACGAGCGCGAGTTTTTTGTTTTGTTTTCGCCGTTCCTCCTGAGTCAAGAAATTCTTCGCCCAACGTTGTCGCTCCTCTCTTGTAACTACCGCGGTTCATATGCCTCGTAGACTAGCTCTGGCACCAGAGCTAATGAAAACGTAGCGCTGGCCTGTCTTGCATATTGCCGTCTCGTCGTGATGGCTTCGTGTTACCTATTATTCTCCTCCATTACCACTTGTTTGAACACACCGGCAGGCATTTGGCTTTTAACTTCGTGGCTGCCAAGTGCAGTCGTGCCGTCTTTCGCGATGAAGAGTTGAAGACCAGTTGCTGCAAGATATTATTGTTATGATTATAAAATCCGATTATAAAAAAACTTGAATTATATCTATTTTCAAGACTGTAATTTTAAAATTTTCAATAAGAAATCATTATTAACGTATATACACTTTGAGACAACTGTAAAGAAATTGAAGAAAACTATCATTTCATGTTCGATGACTGTAAGAAAGATTTCTTACAGAAAAATCTCCTGAGAGAAAGATTTTCATAAAAAATTGACTAAAAGAAAGAAATGTCTGTTATTTTCTCTCTCCACAACTTGTTAGTTGTAATAAAATATAAAAAGAGAAAAGCACACACACATACAACTCCAAAATATACGTACTCTCGGAACTTTCAAGATCTGTCTGTTCTAGATTTGTTGCCTTAAGAAGTTCATCAATAAGAGAATCAGGATTTGGTCGAGTGACTTCGACCCTACAGAGAATAGGATTTCCTGTGCCATCTTCTGCTTTTTTTCTGCGCTCTAATGCTGCCTTAGCGCGGTCTAACGATCCAGTTTCACTTAGACCTGAACCGCCGGAAGGATTTCTGTAAACAACACATAAATTATCTTTATTTTCATTGTGTACCATAAATTTTCTCAAATCGAGCACGGACATACATAAAGTGCCGACATTAACAGGTTTGGTTCACATCAAAAAGTCATGAAAAATTAAATCAATACACTAAATGTGTGTGTATTATAATTGTGCGAATAAACTCGATACGTCGTTTAGAACAACGGAAAAAGTTTTCAAAAGATAAACTCCATGCCAATGTGTTCAGATCTGTATTTCTTTAGATAAATATTCGTCAAGTAAGTGTATCGTGTGCGTGTGTGTACACTACTTTGAAAAAATTGGAGAAATACTGCAATGTGTAACATAAATATTCAATATTCAGAAATAAACACGGCTTAGCTGACTGAGACGAACGCAAATCCATTTTTTTATAGAAAGAAGACACAAATCTGCGGATATGTTTGAAATAAATATATAAATAAAAAAAAACCAAGTAAAGCGAGAGAGAAAAGAAGGGAGAAGGAGAAAGAAAGAGAAAAAAAGAGAGAAGGAGAATTCATAATAAATATGTACATTGATATCATGTTTAATACCTTAGAGAATATACGACACTTGTGTGTGTATGTGCGTACAAATATAGTCGAGTGAATTTTCATAAGAAGAGTAGATGTATACATTTATACGTGCAACACAAAGCATGCGTGTGTGTATATATGTGTGTAAGCTGTACAAGCACAAGCATATTTCGAATTAAATGCATGATATCAAGCGAACGAGACAAAGTTCATAGAATTTTGCAGAACAATCGCGAATTAATATTGTTCCGATCGAGAATCCAATTAGTCCACACGAGAGTCAGTGTTTTAAAAGCAAATTCCAATATCGTTCTCGTGTAAATGTAAGGATTTGTCGATTTTCTTCTCGCTCAAGCAATGATCGGCTCTTAGTCCCACGAATTGTAAATTCCCTTGTTTTAAATGCGACAAAATTAAATTTCAACTCGCATGGAGTAACACAAACGTGGAGAGCACTTAAGTCTCATTAAGTTAAGAGAGTCGTTCATTCTCGGAAATTTCGATTGGCCAGTTGAAGAATCACTTTATTACATTCTCTCTATAGTATATAATTAAAATAAACAATGATATCTGGCGACCTTCTCTCTCTCTGTTTATTTATTCGCTATGTCTCTCGCGTAAGATACTTTTGGCACAAAGAGATAAAATGTATTTGAATGAAAAAATTTCGAGTTGATATTAATTTCATGTTTTACACAAATGTAAATATTACTTCGAATTACGTGCAAATTGTAATTCTTGTGAAAAATGACGGTGTTTCTCGTTGCGTCGAACTAAACATCATTGTGTCTGTTTAAAATCAAATACCATGACAACATACGCGTGTCAAGCCGCAAACAATACGCTACATAAAGAGAGAAAAAAAAGAACTTATGTAGCAGATCCCGAATGAGCAGTATACAATTTTCTTTCTATAACTTAGAATTTAGAAACTATTAATTCTCGTCCAACCACTTTGTTAAGTTCACTCTAGTATCTCACTGTCTCATTTTACCGACCAAGTTTTATGGGATTTTTCCTGGAAGATAAACAGTTTCTTCCTCTGGCCTCGAACGTCTTGTTATGTCATAAATTGCATACTGTTAATTGGAATCCTACCGTGTATATATTTTTTACAACGGATAAAAAAAGCAGACGTATGTGTCTATAAATATATATGTGTGTGCATGAAGAAAGAGTACGATAAGTAGTAAGACGAAAGCATGGACTGACGGTGGGGTAATGCTGTTTCGATGCTGCGAGCTCGGTGGAGCGACCTCCGGCACCCCTAACGAGGATTCTTCGGAGTCTGCTGGACTGGTGGCAACCGTAGCCAGCTTGCCCCCCGCCCCATCCAGTAACTTTCGATGGCCTCCGCCAATACCCCTGTAAGGATTCATAAAGCCATCCAAATTGGTAGCACACATACACGCACACAACCATCTTCCCGCATTTTATATTTGCATTTATAGACACAATCACACTTTCACAATGAGAGAATTGAAGTTTAAAAACATACCATGAGATAGAGAGAGAAAAAAAGAGTCAAACACATCGAAAAACCATCATCGAGATTCCACACTTCCCTCTTCCTTACGTTAAAATATATTCATGCCAGTTGCTCTTTTTCGTTATGTTTAGAATATTGAATTTTAAGATGAAATTGAAAAAATAATTTGCGAACATGTCGAATGTATCTCGTTAATTTTTTGCGACAGATCAAAGCGATTTGATTGCACACAAGCGAACATTCACTTAGAGCAAAATATTTGTTCATCGAGTTCATCATTACCTCAAGCGTAATCGATCTACTCTCCGTATGAGTTAAACCAAAAGATACATCAAGATAAGAAAATAAACAAAAAAACAAACAAAATAAAACATTAAATAGCGTATAGGTATAGGATAAAAGCTTATAGGATAAGATTAGTAGTTGAAGTAAAATATACACGTGTACAGCTTTTATGAGATAAAAAGAAAGTGTTGTACACACACAAAGGGAGGAAAAGACCAGAGAAATTGTGTACTTTTGAACATCTCTGCTGCTCGTCAGGATAAAATTTCCAAGTACTCTAGTATGCCGGACACACAATCCTTAACGTCTTTAACTATTAAGGGTAAGCGAGACAAACATCTCCTCTTCAAATAACGACAGGATAAAGCACACTCGTTGCTCATAAAATACTTTTTCGAAAATATTTATGACAAAAGAAATATACACATGTAGTTCTCCGTTGTTTGAAAAAAAAAAAAAAAAAAACAACAACAGAAAATTTGCGAGTTTAAATCAAAAGACGCGTCGAAGAAACGACAAAAGAAAAGAAGAGAAAGAGAGAAAGACGCTTCCGAGATGGTCTCCTCGCAAAAAAATAAATAAATAAATAAAATTCCCTGAGATTCGCGCTAATACATAAAACCTACCTGAAGGTTTGAGCTGTTGTCGCAGGACGTAGCGAGGTTCTTTGATTGTCGGGCCTATGGAGAGGATCGGGAGAGGACACAGCTCTGGCCTGATCGACCAGTTTCAAGACCGGACTCGTTTTGCCTTTCTCAATGCAGTCGCACGTTTTCGACATACCGCGCCAACTCAATGCGCTAATTCTCGGCTTCGCGACCGGGAAAACATTACTCTGCTGCCCGTTACTTTCCTTGGTGTTCGCGCCTATTATCGCATTACGTTCGTTGCGCATCTCGAAGTTGTCATTCTTGCGCGAGTGTTGCGGTACATCGGGTATCCTGAAGATACCGGGAGTTATAATGTTGGTCTCTGTGTCGTTATAGCCATTATTTGAACTGTTGTTGTTCAATAAACCATTTCCGGCTGAATAAATGTTTTTCACAATGCCGGTCGAATCTTTAGCGTACGTCGGAACGCTACGCGAAGAAAGAGGACTCGACGTTGACCAGAATCGAGTTCTGGAAGCTACGTGCGACAAGGAAGACGGGTGTGACAACGGAGGTTCAATAAAGATGTCGTGTCGACAGGCAATCGGTTGTGCGGAGTTTTGAGAGGAATTGGGAATTCGTGGTGCCCATACCGGCCAAGAAGGTGACCTATAAAGACCACAACACAAATGTACATGCAAAAATCATAAACTCATATACATAAAAACATAAAATTAGATAAAGAAAAAAAGAGAGAAAGAGAGAGAGAGACATACGTAAAATAAAAAGATAGAAAGTCCAGAGTCTCATAGTTATGGTCGAGAGACCGAGAATGAAGAGATCGCTTGAGACTGGAGCAAAAACAGCAGGTTTCCTCGGAGGTTACTCATTCGCGTGTTAGTGATTTAGCACATTTGCCAACAGATATTAATATTCGACATGTTAGTTCAAGCGTAATGTGTGTTCAAGTTAGTTAGTCTATGTATCTTTCAGACAAGCAAATTTCATCGATTTGCATATCGCGTATTAGTTCACACAAAATGTAGTTAAAAATACTAATTATAATATAATTTTGTTTTCCTAAGTTAAACAAGTTGCGCAATTCGAAATTATTTAACAGGTATGAGTTATACTTGAAATAAAGCTAAGAAGAACTATTTCGCATTATGCAACAAATAAAAGAGAATATTGCGTACAACGTATAAATTTACGTATATAAAATAGCTTTAATATAAAACTCTCTCTAAATAATTAAAACTGGATACTAGAAGTACTGGAATATGACACGTAGATGTTTTTGTTTAGAAAAAGAAACGTGATATATACAACAGAGGTATATCGATAGCGTGTTTTTCTGACTGTCTGACTTAAAATGGTAAAACATAACGTCGCGTTTTAATTACATGTAATTAGATATCAACTACGAGAGATAGTAAAGTTAGTTTACATTTATTAGAATGAAGAGGACTCTGGACAACAGCCTTGTGTTAATTGTGCACTCAACACATTTAGGTAGAAATATTTTTCTTGCAATTCAAATGTTGAAAAAAATTGACGTTTATTTTGTAAGTTCAAGTAACACGGAAGATTTTATGATGGTTTTTTCGTAGATTTCGTACGTGGAGTAAAATAACAAAACGGAATCTTACCTAATATGACCACTGTCACCACTACTGCTCTGTCTGCTGTGCTGGCTGTGTGAATTCAAGGAACCGTAGCCGGATCCTTTGCTAAGTTGACTGGTGTTGCTGCTGTTGCGCGAGTGTCCCGACTCTGTGTGCGCTTCTACCAGAGCTTCCACCGGAACTGCCGAAGGTACGATCTCGCTGAGAGTCATCGGGTCGGTTTCGGTCGCGCCAATAAGATCTAGAAGAAGTTACACACAAAAAAAATAATTAAAACTTTTTCTCCGTAATGTTTTTCTTGTTCTTCGTCACTTAGATCACGATCATTTTTCTTTTTTTGTGTAGAATAAAATAAACTCGAACCGCGAGATCTCTTCAGGAAAAAATCTTACCAGGGCTAAAGAGCGCGGGCCTCTTTTTGGGAAGACTTCCGAAGCCGCTGCTGGCGCTAGCTATACTTCCCGCCAGCGAACCAGTGGACACGTAATCCTCTCGATTGGTGCATCTCTCGGATGTTGTCACTTCGTCGCCGGTAACGCCAGGTACACCTTGCACTCCGGGCACTGCCAATTGCGTTTGTTTCAGCGACGGGGAGGGGCTGCAATCGAGTTTGTGGATCAAAAGACTCGAAACAAAAAACTAGTTAAAATCAACGACACGACCGAAGATTCGTTTTTTATTTTTCATTGCGACAACTATCTCTCTTGCTTGAACACTTACACTTTAAACAAGATATCTCCGGAGAGCATGTTCATTTTGATGGCTACACGCAGCATCGAGTTATCCTGACGATGTCGCGCGTCGTAACCTTCCAGAAGACATCTTCTTCGACAGAGGCCAGCTCCTGCGAATTCGGCTAGATTCAGGTCGGTAAAGCCTAGTTTTTGAAAAGATCTACCTCCTTTTAATTCCTGCGACGTAAAAATAAAAATTCCCAATTAATATCATTTGCCTTACAATTTACGTTTTACATATCATACAAACAATAAAAATGCGTTTAATAGTTTTATTGCTTCTTACTACGTAAGTGAGAAAGAGAGAAAGAGAAGAAGAGAATAAACAAAGAAAAAAAACTAAAATGTGGTTAAAAACAAACCTAGAGAAAAAAGCGTCTCATTTCTCTCATTACAAGAGTCTCAGGTCTTTTCATTTATTCATGTTCTAACAGAAAGCAAGCTTGCGCTCTCACCTTCCTCACGGATATCCTCAAAATGCACGGATCAAGCACGCCTGTGGACGCGTTGGCGCTCATCTTGCATAAAAACTCGAACTTTGCGTTCCATCTCACTGTGTGCTCCTGCACCTCCTCTCTGCAAAGACGAAGGAAATCGTTTAGTGTGAAAGAAAGATTTAAATATTTGCTGTATATTTTTTCATGGTTCTACCACGAGCGAATTAATTATATTTTATCTACCAAGTTGAAGATAGTAATTCTTATTCCGAATATTGTTTCAAGTGCGATGTGTATTGCGCAAACGTAGCAGCGAATCTTCAGAATAAGACACGGTTTATCATCGCTTGTATGTGGGTTAATTATATTTGGCTATATCTATCTATATACGCACACACGCATCATCGGATTTCGTTTATCGAGAAGTAGCGCGGCGCCAGAGAGGGAGGAAGGAACGCCAAGCTGAAAACGAACGATTCGTTGAGAGAGCCGATTCGAGCGGATATTTAATTTCAGCCGCGTAATTTGATCCTACCTAAGGCGCGGATATACGCGCGGTGTTACGTCGGGTGTCAACAGGTCGGCCACCCCATTACGCTCGCTGATTCCTATTAGTCGGATATTGTTCAGCAGACTTTAACGGGTTTCCGCGTACATAAAAAAAATACTGCGCAGATTTCGTGTCTATTTAGATAGAGGGAGAGAACACGCATTTTTGCCGTATTCGCATGCTCACCTGTAGCCGACAAATGAACATGTAGGTGCATCGAAATCGGATTTTCAGCTCTTACGGTGTGTGTGTGTGTGTGTTACTCGACAAGTCATGAATTTTTAAATTAAAAAATAAATACACACAAAGGCTCCAAACACGGACGATTGTGTGTTAAAACATTTATTGTGTTTCACAAATGGAATTTGCAACGCTCGGTGAAACGTGGTGGATATTTTCACACACAGCGTGTCTTTTATTTATATTTATTTTTTAAATAAATATTGAAGCTATTCACATCATCCGGACTTTTGAATGAAATTAGATAATAAATTGAAAGGAATAGAGAGAGAGAGAAAGAGAGGAAATAAAACGTCGACTACCCTGGTGGTATTCGGCGTAAGCGAATGTAAGAAGAATAACGAAGAAGAAAAACGAAGCGATCTCTGGAAAACGGAACGAAATCAGCAATACGAAATGAAAGATCGCCACTGCACCGTGGGGTTCGGTCTTTGCCAGTTTGAACGAGTCGTTTCGCTGTTCCAAATATGTCAGCGCTTGGCGACCGGCGGACTCGGCTCTAAAAAGGAGAAAATCTGACGTGCCGCGTTAAAATCAGACGTTAGCGAGTTTCTTTTTTCTCTTTTGATTGATCTCAAATCCAAATGCCACGTGTCGTGAAATTTCAGATGAGATCACTCGCCGCAACAAGACGTGTTCAAAGAAGAAGACGCTGGGAAAAAAATCTCCATTGCGTCTTCGTCGCGTAGCGCAAAAAAACAAACGCTTCGTTTTACTTCTTTTTTGGGCGATCAAATGGGACGCAATTCGTGTGTTTTTATGTTTTTATGTGCGATCGATTATTTCAATTGAAATAAATTATTTATTTCAATGAAATTAATTTACATATTTGACAGAACTAAAATTACAAATTACGTCAGATCCGTACGAGGCGTAACGCGTCAACTATTTCAGCAGAGAGAAAGAGAAAGATCCAGCACGTTCTCCTTAATCATTACTCTCACCCTCGACACCCGATATGAAGAAACGCGAATGTAACTGCATTAGCCGTGGGCAAGGCTGTTTCAAGGCTGTCGGGATAGTGTGTCATTTGCGGTTTTGCAATACACGGTGTCCGTATGTACAAAAGCCGAGCGTGTAAACGGGAGAAGCGATCGTCCCATAAATATACATATTTGTCAACCGGAGATTATTTTATATATATCGCACACTTTGGCAAGAAGAAGACAACGCAAAAGATCCACTGTGTTTGGATCTGCGCAATATCATTGATAACACGTGCCCCCAAACGACACGTGTTAACTCACAACAGCTGACAACAATGCGAATTGTTTCTCAGCTGACGCGTCTAGATAACATTTTCCGTCCCTGAGAACTCTGAACGCACCTTGAAAGATTGTACGCGAAGGAATATATAAAAGACGCGAACGATAATCGCATAAAACTCGCGCTCTAAATCACTCCCGCAGACAAATCGATCGTCGGATTCTTCAACCTTCGAATCCAACGCGGCTATGTTTAGCCTCACCTTGCACGTGAATCGCCGAGAATAATACCGCTTGCGGCAGAATTTATACGACATCCTTTCTCGCGACGGCTGCACGACAGAAGCTAATTATTATATTTGCACAGACGGACGCGTCGCGCGAACCTGTTTTGCCGCCCGTCGTACGCGTTGGAGAAAAAAATTAGAAGAACAACGAGAAAAACGCGCAAGACGCGCCAAGTAGAAACGTGTTGCGTTGTGCTTAGTCGGTGTGATGTCATCTATTAATAAACCGCAGGGTTTGCTCCCGTCGGGAGATGAGACACAAAATTCGAGATTAATAAAGAATATGCACACGGCTTATATGTATCGGCCGTGAACTCCCTCGCCTTGCATCATCTGTGACTGACATCATTATACCATTTCGCGTAATCGCTTCTCGCACATACGCGCACGTGCCTATCGTCAAGGCGAACAGCTGCTGGAGAACGATCGAGACTCCCAATCGGGAAAAAAATTCAGTAGATATCGACGTTCGACGTGCATTGCGTACACGCGAAATATTGCGCGCTGACTGTTATCGCAGGGATCTTCTTTCCAGAGGAGCGATTCCGCGAATTTTCACACACACGGACAAATTCTACACATCCATACGATCAAAATCCTTTGCGAAATCAAAACGATCGCCCCAGATATGAGATAGAATTTGTGGAATTGTCCGCATACGAAGAACTTCTTTCCCGGGAAGTAATAAAAGATTATCTCTCTCTCTTCTTATCTACATTTGCGCATAATCCTTCTATTTCCAAATATTAATCATCAATGCATCAGATATTGACGAAGATATCGTTCGATATCTGTAATTCAAAAGGCTATTTCTCCTAAGCACGCGGCATTCGTGCAAATTCTGAGAAATTCTTTTGAAAGAGAAAACGTATTTCGTTTTCAACATTCGGAAAGATTGGAGTCCAAGAACGGAACTACGGACGCGCAAACGTAACACACGGGAGGAAGCCGCTTTTATCAGCAAAGTACTATTGATGCGTTGTTATTATTATTATTATTAGTAACATTAGGAAATCTGAACGCGAAGAGGACGAAAAGAAAAGCTCACGGTCTTTACGGCAAATGTGAACATAAACGCGAAAGTAAATTTTTTATTTCGTCGTAAGCAATTTCGACTCGTAAACATCCGCCTCGCAGAAACGTCGGACGGAAGCGTTTTTAAAACAGACGTTTTATGTTTTGAATAAATACACAACACTCGGCGGGGTTTCGTTAAAAGATACATACAACCGGAGAAAGGAAATCGAGACCGCTGAAAAAGATTAAGACTCGCAGGTTACTTCGTTAAAATGTGACGGCGATTGCACAATAACGGGGCGGGCGGAGGAAAAGAGGAGGAACAAGAATGTTTCAAATACACACACACACACACACACCTGTGCGCGTAAAGTCGGGAGCCGAATCGAGAGAGTTGATGAAATATCCCGGCGATATCTCGTTTCGTTGTCGCGTTAATCCGGTACGACCAGTTTTTTTTTTTTTTTTTTTTTCGAAATCTCATTTCGAGTCGGCTAATCGCGAGGTTGCAGGTCTCGATCGAAAATACGTCGGCAACAAAATCAATCGCAGAAAAACAGAGAGAAACTCGATTTGACGATAAATCGAAGAGAGAAATCATATTTCTTTTTTTTATCGGTATATCTCTCATATAAAAAAAATAGAATTCATAAACGCGCGATGCGCGCGACAAGTAATTTGCGAATAAAATCATATTTCTTTTTTTTATTCTCTTGCGAATGCGACGTGTGACAAGCAATTTGCTTCGCAACACACATCGGAATTTATTTTTCGTGAAGAGGATTAAATCGCGGATGTGTGCGAAGCGAGTGTTTGAGGAGCCGCGCGAGCTCCTGTGATATCTTCGCACATGCGAGCGATTAAATGCGCGCGACGTGTTCGAATGAATCGCGCGTGAAGGGAAATCGACCGTTACATAGTCCGTGAAGAGAACTGTGCACAGAAGGGCCGTACCAAAAAAAAAGCGCGCGTGCTCACCCGGTGAGCCGTTTCCGGTGATGGGTTACGGCACACGTGCACAACCGCCGTGCACTAAAATTAAATGCTAATTAACTTCTCGCGAGCGAAAGCGCGAACTGCCGGTTGATAGACGCCGTTTTCTTCATCAAGCTTCGCTCGAAGGTTACCGTCGTGTGTTTTGCGTCTGCACATGTGATTCCCAAAGAAAAACACGTTCTAAGAACACGTTCATATCGTGCATTAATAACAATCGGTAAGATAAACGAGATAAGAGTTATCAGAGGACGAGATGATAACACTGCTTGTTATTTGTAATACATGTATTGTTCACGATTCCGTGAAAAAGAAACAACAGGACAACACTTTCGCCACTATGTGAGCGAGCAAGCGATAGAGAGAAAAAACTTAGAGAAAGAGAGAATCTTCGCTCTGATTTGCAAAACATTGTTTGCATTTATTTTACAATTATTTCTGTATTTACAGTTGTGTCGCGGCAATTGCCAGCTGCGCGAAATTCTTCGAGTTGTACGAGCTTACATAACGTAATTACGGGTGAGAATGCAACAAAGAAAATTTTAAACGACTGTGTAATAGCAGCCGCGGGGATCAGCAGAAGTGCGACGGAAGGAAAAAAAAGACACGAAGAAGAAGATTGTCTTTTATTTTCGCGAGGAAACCGGCGACGCGGATTTTCTTATCCGTTTCGCAATATCGCGCGAAATTAAGATGGGTTGTGCAAAAACTCGACAAGAGAGAAAACAAGAATAACAATAAATGTATGTCAAATGCGTACGGATCGATCTTTCCTGCTGTCTGCTTAAAACTCGCGTATCGGTTCGCTCTCATTAATTCGTGACTCATCCGCGCGCGTTATCGCGCGAATTGAATAAAAGTCGTTTCGTTTTGGCACACATGTCGAACGCTAAAATTGATGAATAACGCATATAAATCACAACACGGATTCGCTTCGTGTCGTGAAAACGATACAAATTAAAAGTGATTTTAGGACCAATGCCAAAACTTCTGGGTAGTGCGTACGTGTGTGTGCGTGTGTCTCTTGTACTCTAATCAAGGTTGAAATACCGGTTTCCTCACGACGCTTTCGATCCTATTTTTGTCAATCACTTTGATCTCTTCGATATATCTTTGATATCTTTTGATAAACAAGAAGTGATAAACACGAAATCAGTGGTACGTTACATTTTAATGATTTATTTTGCTGCTCTAAAACACACCTAAATTATCGAAAACTTATCGTTTGACACACATACACACACACACACACAAAATGATTCAATGATGACGGACGCGTTGGAAGTTTTAAGCGCGATCAAAATCGCCACGTCGGTTCGTCAATCGACGAAACGACCAAGAGAATTGAATTCAAGTCGCTAGCAGATGTAAATTTTTTTGTCATTAAACTGAAGCGACGAATAAGAATCACGTGTTGCACTCGTGACCTAATATTATTATTAAATTTAAATTTACTGTAAAACAGAAGAGTAAAAAAATTCACAAAACATAAAATACAATTTTAATTTATTTTAATATCATTCGATTTGTTTTTTTTTTTGTTTTATAAAAAGAGGAAATATACGTTTTTCATGGAAAGAAGCGACCGCGAGGTTTGAAATAATAACTGGTTTAAAAAATACACTTGCGTATGTGCCTCGTTCTCTTGCGCGCGTGTAATTACCACACGTCAAACTGAGAAAAATGAATTATAATATAAAAAGTAATTATATAAATTGAACACAAGCCGCGTATGAACTGCATGCATTTTACACTTGTTCCTAATTACACTTGTTTGGACTTGACAGACCGCAGCTCTGGTGTTTCATTATATCGTTACATACGTAGCACCGATAATGATAGAACTTTGAATGCCAACGCAAAGTGTTGTTATTGCGGTCGCGGTTTTTCATGAGACAACGCGTGTATAATATCGAGCAGAGCAAACGAAACTGCTTACGTGAACGCATGAATTGCACATCTTGCGCGAGAGCTCATTTTCTCAGTCCGTACATATACACTCGCTATCTCGCAAAAGTAACCCTCCTTCCCTCATCTCCCCCGAACCGTTTGACAAAAGACAGCAATTTTGTTCGGCTCGAGCTGAACAAAAATTTACGGAAAAATTCTATCGTGGAAAAGAAGCAACAGCGAAATCTTTACACACACCTTTCGCGCGAATAACGTTCGGACAAATAACGCGACACGACAACGACTCGTGACAACGACTTTTTGTAAAAAAAAAAAAAAAGTCGTTCTTCGTTCCGAGCGTAATCAACGTGAAAAATCTCGAACAAACAGTCGTTGCGAGCAACATCATCCGACAGCTACCCACGTGTATGTACACTCGGTGCTATTAATCATGGCCGTCATTCTTCGCGAATAAATGACGCGTGCGAAGTGTCTCTTAATGCGATTGATTCGAACTCGGGGTCGAAACGTGTCGTGCATTTGATCGTCGCGAGAAAAAAAAAACAAAGAAACGACGCAACAAAACGCCGCGTTCGACATCGTTAACATTTTAGCGCGAAGTAAAACGAAGTTTCTATTTGCATAATCGAACAATCGAACAAATGAACATAAACAGAAATACAGGTGGCACGCCGAGAGAGGAACTCAAACAGGCGCAAAGAAAACTATTCCACAGCGATAGCATTATATCGCGGTTTTATTTTATATCGCGGCAGCGGCGGCGGCGGTCCCGTTCGCGCAATACAGCGCGGTTGCGGTGTGAAAAATTAACTAATTAAACCGTGAGAATCTCGCTGTTGTTTAAACTTTTGTCTATTTTGCGTCGTTTTTATTAGCAGTTTTTATTTCGGCGGATTTAATAGCGAAGACGCGCGGGAAAAGTAAGACCGATTTGTAAAAGCGTGACATCGCCCGCGATCTTTATCGTTCGCGACGGTTTTGTTTCTTTTTCGCTCGTCGTATTTTACGCTAATTACGGGAGAAAGAGAGAAACTCGAGATCAAGCATCCGGCAAATTGGATAAAACGGGCGATTGTAACATTCGCGTAAATCGCGTGGTATTTAAACCGATAAGATGCGACGCGTGTGCGCTGTTATAACGCGATGCGAGGAAGAAAAAACACCCACTTTTTCTATTTTTTTCTTTTTTTTTTTTATCATTTGCACGTTAATATATTATGTAATAAAAAATAATTATTACGCGCCACTTGCATAGAATTTGTTTTACAAGATGTTCAAGTAATTGTTTAAATATCATGCAGAGGATTTCCGAAAGAAAATTCCCTGTGTGGGAATTACGTATTTGCGAAAACACTAACGCACCGATGAACTCACTTCTTCCACGCGAAGTTACACCTATGTGCGTACATTTGAAAGAATGCGGTTAGACTTGTGACTTACGTCAACTGTCATCACGATTAAACATAGTGATGATTTACGTCTATTCGCATTCAATTCGCTCTCTCTTTGTAGCAACTTTGTTCTACGAAAAAATAATTTTTCCATCGGCTGATGAGAGATCTCTTTGAAGACATTTTCAGAAATTTTTTTTATTCGAGAGATATCCGTGTCTTCGACGAAAATTTCGGGATCCGTGTCGAGTGATCTCGATCGAGGTTGAGGATCACTGCTATCGGCAAATCGAACGCGCTACCGGCCGGGAAGCGTAAAATGAACAAACAATAATAAACACGTGTCGGAGCTTGTGATATGCGGGAAGTGTGTGTTACGGACTGCCGCTGCAAATTTTATTTTTATCGCGCGGGCGCGAGAAAGGTTGTTACGTGGAAAAAAGAAAAGAGAACTATACTAATCGTTTTGATTACGTACGTGTACACCAATGTGTGCGGCTACGCATTACGAAAGACTCGAGATCTGTGCGCGTCACATGTGTAATTACATTCAATTATGCAACTCTCCAAAAATAAAAAAAATAAACAAACAAACAAAAAAGCAAGTTGTTACTCTGTTAAATTTCAATAACTTTGACCTGAAGCTGAAAAATATTAAACTTCCAAATAAAATTTATTGTTCGCAATTAGACGTAAACTCTGACACGTGACCGCAATGTACAATTTATCGAGCAGAAAAAAATATAATGACGCGCGGATTTCTTACCGCATCGTTGTCTATAGCACAAAATGCTGAGTAAAATCTTAAAAAAGTTACGAGATAATGATGACTGGTTGATAAAAGAATAATTAATAAGTAAACGAGAACGTCATTACCACCGGTGACTGTTCGAAAGAAAGAGCTTACAATAATAATTAGTTACAGTGTCTCGTTGATTCACTACCGTGTATTGTTGCGCGTATCAGTTTGTTATGTAAAATAATTACACATGTTTTTATGTTTCTAACACATTTTCAACTTGTGTGTGTGTGCGCGCGATTAAACGTTAGAATTGAAAATATAATTAACGGGATAATTGCGAGCTTTACTTTTTTTCTTAACTGTTGTTTTTTTCCTTCCGAACGCAACTAGAATTTTACACGCCCGGAGTGCACCTGAGACGATATATAACGAGCGGTAATTTAACGATGTTTGATTTACGGCGTTTGCACACGTCTTGTTGGACGTGTTGGATCATCGCGAAATCAATAAATTGACGCACACTAACTCTCTCACGTTCACGCGTTGGTAGCGTGATGTCGATGTAATCGCGACACACAAAGTGCAACAAGTGTAAGCGTGAAAAGGTTTCCGTTTTTCCCTAACACACACTCACACGCTCACCGCGATGTGGTGTGTGCACCCACTTGAGAATTTCTCAACGATGTGTCCCTTCGTCGAGATTGTGTACGTTCGGCTTCCGATTGAGCTTAACGATCGAACAAAATATGTATAGGAAACGAGAACAAATGGCAGGTGCTGCATTTCGTAGCGAGCGAACAAAACGGTGTTGCGAAATCAATAAATTAGTTTCAGAACGTTTCGAAGCCCCATCTTCGAACTCGTCCGAATAATTTAATTTTAAAAAACCAGTTTCCCAAAAGTGATGATTAATCAACAACGGAATTTCAAAACAACAGGCGACATTTGTCGTAACGAGAATAACAGTCGGTCAAAATTAAAATGTCAAACGTTGTCGAATCACAGACAAATACGTAAACTGATCACGTGTGAGTCAACATGTAACAAAACAAAACCGCGTTTCCTCGATTAAAGCGATTAAATGATCAAAAAACAGATCGGAAGACAATTGTTGGAACAATTTGCAATTCGCGTCGTTTGTTATTAACGCTCGAGTCGTTTATCCGCGGGAATCGTTGTGGGTGTCAAGTGAAACGCTTTCCTTAACGCGAGTAAAACACTCCCATGCGAAAAGCGTGTCTCTTTGTCTCGTCGCAAAAAAAAAAGTCAGACAGACGCTCCCATGGGGAGCAAAAAAAACGCGCGACGTTTCGTTCGAGACACGGTCGCGGTCCGTGGACGGCGAAACGTATTTCGTGATTAAGGCGATGAAAAGAAAAACGCGAGCACCACACGTGTTTTACATGCGACGGACGCTCGCTTTGCTCCCATGTACGACTGACATTTACCAGTTGTAACGCGCGGCGTCTAAAAAGAAAAGATGAGAAAAACTTTGTTAGAAAGCTGCGTGTTGCTTCCGAATGATCTTGGCTCGCTCGCGCGCGTATTGTGAAAACGTATACGTACTTGTTGAATTTGCGCACCTTGCGACTCAAGGAAAGCGTTTTTCTCAAGCACGACAAAAAAAGAGACATTCGAGACTACAAAAATCAATAAGTAACCCAGATTGTTTTTCGCGAGGCAAAAACCTCGTTATTTTTGCGAGAAACATTCAAGTACCAACACACACGTCGATAGTTAAATTTGTCGAATCACAGATGCATCGAAAGCAGCAACACGATATCGCAATGTCATGCTCGTCGCGGCGACGAGCACGTGAAGGCGAGAGAGCATGCACATGCGACCGGATAATCAATAAGTCGCTCGGAACTGTCAGCTAAACAATGTCTAGCTGTAGCTCTTTCTCTCTCTCTCTTTCTCTTGCGCGCGCGAATTATCGTCGAAAGAGGCAACGTCGCGTTTTAACTATTGTACACTTCAGAACGACGAATTGTCGCTTTCCTGCGGCCGGAGTTAGCAAACTGAAAATTAATCAACGGAGAAGAAGAAATGATTAGAGAAGAACGTGTAAACTGTTTTGTTTTAAAGCGATTGAAACTCGCGACGTTGGAATATATGTTTTTTTTTTTTCACGAAGAAATAAAACAAACGAGAGCTTTATCTAACGTTTCCGTGATTCTCTCTTGAAACTTGTGTGGAAGTAAGTACTTTATCGCCAAGTTTTTGTTACGAATGCGAATTCTCAGGGACGAATTCATATCGCACGTGCGATGCCAGCACGTCCGTTTCAAGGTTGCTCCAGGACTGAAGTGTGTCGGCCAAGGTTGAAATGACAAATGTCGTTTCGAAGGATATACGTTGCAGGTGTTTCGTTGCAACTGATTCGTCAATATTGTTCTTGCGAGAGGAAAATGTGAAACGTATTCTGATGTGACGTTTTTTTATTGGACGTCGATTGGACGGAGAGATCGAGATGTGAGCAAAATCCGATCGTTTGAGTGAATAAAAAAATACAGTTCGATTAGAGCCAGTTGCAGTCAAGTGGCGATAAAGTGTAACCGCAGCGAATAAAATTCTCTGGGTGCAATTTTGGGCTGCTTGCGTTGCACACGTTATCAGACATTGAGGTGTCAGATCGAGAGTTCAAAAGTTCTTGATTTAGTTGGGGAAAAATTCGGAGCGACAATCCTCCCCAAGGCCAGACGAAAAGCGTCGGTCCAATCGATGTCGAAGACATCGCACATTTTCGTTTAAATGTTGCACTCACACACTTACGCGCGAGTGGCGAAGATAAAGATCATCAGTCATTCGTTGATTGCCAATTTTCTTTTCGTATCGCGTGCGTCTCCGGACGTGTGTGAAATCGACGAACGCTTTTCTCGCAATATCTCCTCCATCGGTGAGATTTGCTCGGACCCGGGGAGAGATTCAAGGTCAACAGGAGGCGGAAATGTCGCATGCAATCGATGTTGGGATTATGCATCCATTTGGCAGACAGTTCTGGCGAGTTTTAATACACTACCACAGTAGATACGCTCGGCGTAGTAACGCCGTTGCTTTTTTGTTCTTTTTCTATTTCTCTTTCTCTCTCTCTCTTTCTTGTTCTCTCTGTTCCTGCTTTATTCTGCGGATAACGATGCCGGAAAATGGAGGTTGCTTTTTGTCGCTCGCCCGATCGCGTCGTAGCGTATCTCTCGTGTCACTTCAGTCGGCCGTCGAGGTCTAGGCGGCAAAAGTTTGGTATAGGAACAAAAATAGCGCGATCCACATTCGGAAGAGATTCGAAATCTATCTCTCGCGAAACAAAAAACGCGGAAAACAAATGAAAAATACTGTGTGTCGCGTAAAGTTTGCAGAAAAGTGTGTGTATCCACGATCTGTCCCATTTTCTTCGTCGTCATTTTTCCGTGTTTCAATCTTACGAGAGAGAGAGTTTCGACGCGAGAGCTTCCGATCTTTTCGCCAATCTTTCGACGAGCAAACTCGTTTCATCTTCAACAAGCGGTAGTTACGTAAGAAATAACGTTTAAACTTAACGTTTTCATCGTCAAAAGTTTCCACGGAGTTCACGCTGAGATTAACAAGGTCCTCTTCGGGGGTAACTCGGTTATTGGAAACGTCTGCCCGTTCGAATATATCTCAACTGTCCATCGAACTGCTAAGTTTCGAGAGTTCGATACGTACATCACAAAGCCGCGATTGCGAATCACTGACGCGAATCTTCGAGATGAGACAATGGGCCTCGGCTATAACCACGCTGCGTTACGATTTAATGAATGTCTGAGGAAAAGCTCTTCAAATTCACACATATATTAATGAGAGTGTTAATGCGGGATTTGTGATAAGTCGACAAGACGTCCTCAAATTTTCGTCGAATATATGCGCAAATATGGTTTACTCACACTACGGAGAACAAAACGTGTCGGTGAAAACGAGAGAAAATCACAAACGTTGATTATCGCAAACTCTTCGTGATGCGTCTATCAATAATGACAGGTGAAACGTGTTTTTCTGTCGTATTTCAAGTCCTTTTTTTTTTTTTAGCGAAAAACGTATTTGATAAGCGACAAAAGTGTTTTTCAATAATTGGAAATAGATTAGTCGTTAAATAAAAATATCATAAAATAAATTGATATAATAATCCGCAAGTACACAACATTAATTCGAAGAAGCAGTTTGTCAAGAAATAAAACCGGAAAGGTTAAAGTGCAAGACACGTTTCGTTGAAATCGAGAAATGTCGCCTCGAACGGAACGTTGAAAGTCTCTTCTTGTTTTTTTTTTACACATATTACGGAGATTATTCGCGGCGCGTTTTCGGGAAAAGTTATGATAGTTCAGATTCACGGAACAAAGGCTCATTCTTTCCGTGAAGTAATTCGAACATTCCGCGCGTGCTCGCTCCTTCTCACAGATGAGCGATAACGAGTTTTCGCGGCAAATAAAAAACAAAAAAGCATTGTTTTGCACGCGAAAAAAAAAGAGACTCGAATCTAAAAGACCGAGTTATCGAATAAACGTTTGTGGCCGAGAACGGAAACGCGAGTTATAGAGAGAGGCGAAAACCCTCTCGTTTCTGCGTGTACGTTGCGCGCCTGGGGCACGTGACTTCCTGGTGGCGACGATACGCGTGTGAATAGCGACACAATGAAGCGCATTACGATTATTACGATCAAGTGACCGCGACGAGAGAACACACAGAATGGTCCTCCTGCTCTCGGCCCACTTATGAATTGCCGTTACTACTTGTCAGTTCAGCTCACGCAAAAGTCACCGTAAGACCTTCGAGTTTCCAAGCGCGCGGAAAAAACGTTCGTTCGCAGTTTCGCCAAGTTGTGCAACGCGGAATACGTTCGGCGAATTTCCTGGTGGAAAATTAATTCAACATCTCAAAATTCAAATGTGTCATCCCGCGGTTTTGCAAACAGCGAAATCGTCACGTTTATGTTTATAATATGTACATACGCGTCAAAAGCCACACGCCTATATTTATAATCGATCGATTTTTTTCCCCCCGTTCGAATTTCGAGCAGGAAACTCGGCGCGCACACACAAGAGCTTATTAATTATTTCAATATTCAATTAATAACGCGCGCGACCGAATTATGTAAGCTTTTTATTTCTCGTTTCATTCTCTCGCAACGACCGCTGACATTTTAATAACGATCGTTGTCGTCGTCGTCGTCACACAACGCGACGATTAAATCGATGTCGTCAAGAGAGCGCATGGATTTCGATCTGTCGCGTTAATTCCCTGTGAAATTAATACACACAGGAGAGCAGCATTACAATTCTCTCGCATCATAAACATTCGGCCAATATTTAAAAAAAACAAAAAAAAACAATGATATCTCAACGATCGCACAGATGTCAACCGTAAAACGAATGAATTGAAACACGTTACAAAGTGTCGTCCGGACGGCACTTGATCGATCCTTTATCCCGACCCTACACACAACGCTCTTTCAATCCCCGTCCCTTCGACAAATATACACGCGCGGGAACACACGCGTGCATAATCGCGCTCCGGTACACGCAGAAATTATTAATGTATAACAGACCGCGGAGAGAGATCGGAGCGGAGTTGTAATCGGGTGTTTCCTCATCATCACACATGAAGTGGTGTCAGGTCCTCGGCCGGGTCGCTCACTTCCACGCAGGAACACATCACGACAGGACATTGTCCATTATCGTCGCATGCTATCCTCCTAATTTCCCCTCTCCCTCATCTCTCTCTCTCTCTCTCTCTGTCGCTCGTAAATCTCCTCGCAGCTTTCTAAGTAAATGCTCCATGGGAACGAGAATTTCTGCCGGGGATTACGATCGTAAAAAAATTTATTTTACACACTTTTCTGCGAAATACGAGCGCGAAATCTCTTCTCTCTCTTTCTCGTCATGTCGCGAATTCGGGACCAACCGTTTGACAAAGTGTTTTTTTGTTTCTTTTCTTCTTTTTTTTTTTTTTTTTTTTTTCTCTATTTCTAATTCGAAATCTCCACTGCTCACATTTCAACGAGTTTTTTACGCCGTCGACGGCGTACAATATTTTATTAGTTTTACAATGTCATCAAGTATTTTTTAAAAATACGATTACAGAAAAACAAAACCAGTTAGAACGAGAATATTAAAAGAAAAAAAAACAAGTTTTTGGTTTGTACGCGCCCGAATAAATTTTTTGCCACCGCGTTCTCCTGTCTTGTGTGTCGGTTATCGGTTTTCCGTCGACCGTAAACTTCATAGAGATTTCGCCGCATCATCGCGTGGGATTCTCGTTCCAGGGTTAGCCGAATACCAGATTTTAAAGACAATTTCGTGGAAGGTCATGGTTCAAAGTGACGCAACAGAACGGAAACTTACGTTATGTGGAGCTAAGCTTCCGCTAAGCTTCCGCGAAAACGATCTAATTGCACAAATTCACTGGGGTCTTCATCTTTTCGTCGCACGTCACATCGAGAGATCGTCTATTATGCACGCAGGCAATTCATTTCACGGCTAATCGATAAACATGTACTGACCAATAAATTGCTGCAAGACTCTATCACATGAAGAAACCTTGCGTGTGTGTGACCTTGCTTCACCTATAATTTTTCTCTCTGTGCACAGGTATCGTTTTATATAAAATTATATATAAGAATATAAAAAGAACAAGGTTAAAAAAACACTCATCTCTTAAAATATTAATAACAACGACGAATCATTCGAATTGCATTCAACGGTTTTAATAGATCTCTTCACACATTGTTATTTATTTAAAAAAATATAAATAAATATAAATCTGCAGTTTAATCAAAGAAAAATTGGGAGAGAGAGAGAGAGAGAAAGAGAGAGAGAGAGAGAGAGAGAGAGAGAGAGAGAGAGAGAGAGAGAGAGGAAGGAAAATTCTTCAGGGGAAAACTAGGACACAAATCTGCAGTTTAATCAAAGAAAAATTTGAAGAGAGGGAGAGAGAGAGAGAAAACTCTTCGGAGGAAAACCTTGCCTTTATACCGAGAATAAACAGTTAACGAACCTGGCATTATTCACGCGATACAATTCTTTCTTTAAGAAACAAAAAAAAAAACCAATACATTAATAACAATGTGCGATACGCGCCTTACAGACGCCTTGTGCAGATGCAATTGCCATCGGTCCTTGTGTTCCGACGACGCTTCTGTTACGTCGATATCCGGAACACAAAAGCGACGGCAGTTTTAAAAAGCGCGCGGCGGCGGTTTTCACGCGGCGGGAAATGTGCGACCGGCACACACGTCACACACGCTCACGGATCATTTTTGCACGGCACCAACTATCGACTTGGCTATTCAACTCGCAACACCGACACACGCGCGCGCGCGCGTGCGAAACGGAATGACAATCGAAGCCATAGGCGAAAATAAATTTCAACGTGGAAAAGTATCATTTTTTGGACAACCGTGCGAGAGTTTGACGCATGTGTAGTTTGTTTTTGCCATTTGAAAATTTGAGAACGTACGATACATGAGAAATAAATGGAAAATTTCACCTGCGGCAACGAAATTATACTCTTACGTGCGCGTGTCAGTGTTATCTCTCTCACGCGCGTCGGTGAAACGCGACGTTTAACGGAAGCGCTTTTAAATGACAGAGAGAGGATTTACGTTGTGCAAAAGCAGAAAAAAAATAGTCTACTTACGAAAGAAGACGATCCCTACGCGAATATCACAGTATTAGTTTCTGCGAAACAAGGATTTGGTTTTTCTTTTTTTCGTCAAAGTGGATTTCTCTCCGTGGAGAGGAGGGTTTCCAATTTATATATTCCTTCGTGTCTTCGCGAGAGTTCCACGCAAAAAAAAAACAAGAACATGCTAATTGTTACTCCAAACACGTTCGTTTTGCCACCACAAGCTTGTGGTGCGCGGAAAAGTTCGAGAAAGAGAGACATCTCTAGAAATACGATATTTAACGCCGGGAGGAAAATAAGGTTAATTGCCGTGACACGTAAAAAGAGAGAGAAAGAGATGTGTAAATTTCTATATTTCTTTTTACAGAGTGTGAACTGTGCCAAAGATTTGGAAACTGATCTGGAACGCAAAGTTTCTACCGCGCGATATTTCATTCCGACGTGCATTATCGACTTCAAGTGGATTGAACCGCAATCAAATCGAAGCATTACTCACTGAAGCAGTCGCAGCGGCTAATAATAGAAAGAGAGAGAAAACGTGTGCGTGTGTAGAAGTGAGTACGTGGTACATTGTTGTATAAAATTTCTTTTTATGCGTTTGCACGCGACAAGAGCAAAGTTGAAAGAAGTAGTTTAAAAATAACGTGGTAGCGTGAACGTAGTCACGCGAGTCAAAACCTACGTTTTTCCTTCGTTTCAAAGATATAACGCAGCATTATAGTCGCGTACGTTTACGAGCTAAGTTGCTATATAAGTTCCGCACGCATTTGTCTACAAATATGTACGCAAGACCACACCGTGTAGAGACATGTGCATTTCTCCGCTACAACACATGTTCTCGAATAAGATCACGCTTCTGGAGACCATCTAGAGCCGAACGAGCTTCCGGCTCTTGGTTCACAACCAAGTTTTAATGGTTCATCAGAAAAAGCAAACTGTACACGCCGGTACTGCTAAATATAGATCGCGACTACGGCGGGCCATTGTACACGTTCGCACATTCCATGCAAATGGTGATTTGCAAACAGTTAATTGAATATTAATAATTCGATTGCATGATTGAATAAAAAGAAATGAAAAAAAAAAAAATCGCACACTCTCGAAACGTTCACATCGCAATGTAAAATACAAGAATCGAGCAAATTTTGAGATAATTGACACGCGTATTAACATTCGTTAATTGTTCCGCGCAATTAGCAGAAGGCTTAAAATTGTAACCGTGATGTTCTAATAATTTTTATAAAATTCATTGCGAACCCGCAAATAAATTGGCTCGCATTTGCCGAATGGTAATTACTTGATTAATTGTTCCACACAATTGTCGCCATGAGAGAATTTCTCCCAACACACACGTACGCGCAATTCGCGTCATCGCCAAGAATAAAATTCTTAAATTCACGTATTTTAGATTAAAGTCGCGAGAGTTTTTCTCGAATTCTGGCGTAAAAATATTATTTGCGAAAAATTAGAAACAAACAAACGGAACTCGTAATGTCTCGAATAACGAGATTGAAATAGCGAACGTACCGAGAAACGGTACATTCTCAAGTAGAATAGAAATGTTATACTGCTATATGTGCAGCGTGTAAAAAAAGTGTGCAAGTCCGCCCGAGCATAGCTAAAGTCTTTATTTCTGTCGAGAATCTATTTCTGGAAAAAACAACTTCGGGTTCTATGGACGCTCTCGGAAATCGTGATGTAATCGTCGCGCGTGCAAATTTTTCGTCGATAAAACGGCGACGATTTATTGTCGCGAGAGAGAAAACGGTGGCGAAATAAATAATTAAACATGACAATGAAATGACAAACAAATGCGCGAGTCAAAATTGAAAATTCAACCAATTAAGAGAAATATTTCCAACAAATTATCTCATAATGAATTATTTCAAACGTATAAAAAAGAGACTGTGTAATGTAATATAAATAGTGTTAATAATTTGATTTTAATTGTTTTTCATTTTGTATTTTATTGATATGTATGTGTGTAGCGAGTCTTTCGCGCATGTAAAGTGTTTATTTTTTATTATCCTTATGGACAAAATTCGCGTACGACAAGAATTTGATTGTTTCGTCAAACCGATTGATTGGTGTATGTTCATAAAGATAATATAAACAATAAGAATAATAATGATAATTAATCTGTTTTTGTTGTATAATATATTGCTTGTAATTTGTAATATAAAACCACTCACCTAGTGGAATGATCAACAAAGGAACCGCCATCCAGAAGCCTCAACTTGGCGAAAAGCACGGCACTGACAAACGGAACCGCCGTGAGCTCCTCGAGATCAACCTCCACGGAGAATTTGTATTTCTTCTTCTTCATCATGAAGGCCATCTCACTGAGACACCGCACTTTGGATTCTGCTGCGCGTTTTAACGTACAGGTCCACCTGTGGAGTTCTCCACACTCTTCGCGTCTATACGCGCGAATTTATCTACGTCTCGATTCCAGCGATCGCGGACGATCCCGGTCGATGCATACGGCCGGATTTTCTTCGACCGATAGTCTTCCAATCCTGATGATTTTTACGCACGCGTAAACTTGATACGTTTTGAGCGAGTCATGTTTGGTTTTGTTTGTTTGTTTTGAAGAAAATACAGATTGAGATTTGTTTTCGGCCTCTCCCAGAGGGGAGTCTTCTTTGATGTGAACCGAGTTTACTCAGCCGAGCATTCGAACGGACTTTGGTGTCGTGTGATGTTCGATCTCCGTCGAGAGAAGCGACAATTTCTTGACGATCCTGAACGCTTCATCGACGAGCGTCTTCTTCTCCACGTTGTTTCCAACACGTCTTGCCAACACACCACGTAGATCGCTTCAAGATTCCGAAAGACGAGATACGCACGACATCGCTGTCATCTGAAATTACAAAATGAAGAGCTTGATTTCTTGATTGTAATTGCGAGCTCACTTGTCAGCTGGCAATTCATCCGTTGTTGTGCGTATTTCTCGTGAGACATCTCGTGAGAGAGAGAGAGAAAGAGAGAGAAATGCAAACTGCGCTAATTAAAATGACGAAACGTTTTGAAGATGCTAATTGCGCTAGGAAATGCGAACAAAGTCCGCTCGAATCGGGTTTCGGGAAACGCAAACTGGGTGAGCAACTGGTAACGCGATTAATGTAACTCGAGAACAGACACATCCGGAACAACCGGCAGTTAAAAAAGCACGAGGGGTCGAGCGCGAGAGACTGGAATTTAAGTTCGGTCCGACGATGGGAGAAACACGCGGCGAGAGGATCAGTGCGCACGAAGAAAAAAAAAAAAGAGAACAAGAACAAGAATGTTTGCTTAACGCTTGCCAGACAAATTCAACACTTTGATTACCTCACTGATTGCTTTTTTCGCGATACTCTAATCCGGAAAATGAGAGCAAAAAATATACACACATTCTCCTCGTAAATTTAATCGCGTAAATTTTGTCGCGCGTCTTTTCGAGCCAAAAATAAAAAAAAGAGATTATCTGCACTTTGTTTCTCTCTCTCTCTCTCTCTCTCTCTCTCTCTCTCTCTCAACTTCTACTCTGTCATTTTACAAAATTCATCGAAAAGAACACGTACAATTCGTCGATGTAAAATTTTTCGTCGCACCTTTCAAGTAACGAGAAGACAGCGATTGAATTCCTTACACACCCCATTAAATGTAATAAATATTTACCAATACTTTGAAACGAGCATTACACAAAAAATGACAGCCACTTTCGATTCGTGAGTGGCAATTATATAAACGTAGGTAGGAGATAAATTATCCAGTCGAGTTGTGGAGAGAATAAAAAATTTTTGTTACTCTCGCGCGGCGCCAACAAGTGAGCAGATCGATTGGGTCCAACATAACCTGAGGGAAGTGCCGTGTTACTTCGTGCGAGGAGCCAAGGCATTGCATCTGGTTGCATCGTGTACGCACGCATGCACGCAACGATCGTGAAAGTGTGGCACGGAGCGGAGCCAGCTCAACGATAAGAAAGAAAGGCGCGCGTCTTATCGCGCTCGGTCAGCCGTTGACCGAGAGACCGTCTCTCTGCGTGCGAGACCGTTGATGAGACAAATAAGCGGCATCTGACGTTTCTCAACAACTCGCGGGACATTCCCGAAACCGATTCGGTTTCATGGGAATCCATTTGCACGCAGAGAGGAGAAACGCCAGATTGTTATACGTCAGATCACGTCGACCCGACCGAGCGGACCAAGAAATTAAAATCGACGAGAAAAAAACGTCGAGGATTACACGAGTGTAACGAAAAGAACACACGTGTTTGTCAAATCATCACTTGACAAATACGATAACCAGTAACGGAGTTGTATTTTTTGTAATAATTTTTCAAAAAGCAACATCCGTTGCGAGTCGAAGACTGGCTCAGAGAAAATTTCATCTTGCAATTTATAAAAACCCGCGCGATAAATCACGGACGCGAATCTGGTCGAGATCGGTCGCGACGAGTTCGTGCTCCAGAGGTAGCGATTTATAACCTTTCGCGTGATCCATTCGCGCGACCGAAGAGAAACGCGCGATTTCCGCACGGAATTCTCTTTCTCTCTCTCTCTCTCGCTCTTTCGTGTCGTATATTCCCAACGTGAATATGTGCGGGATTATTGATGGAGTCTCGCAGGTTCGGACATGATCAAACACGAAGATATACTTACCGTGCTCTCTCTCTCTCTCGCTCTTTCTGTAGATACTCTCTCGTGTCGATACCAGTCGATCCACGCTAGCCGACTCCACGCACTCTCACACTTCTCATTATCACAGGCGTCTCTGTGCGAATTTCGCGACGCGCATCGACGTGTTCTGTTTCGTGCGCGAGATTGTTGTTGTTGTTGTTGTTATACAGTAACGCCGCGCTGTGCGTTAACGCGCGCGGCGGATCGGCAGCTTTTCTGGACGCGAAAGTGCGACTGCTCCACGAAAAGACCACTCGATCACTTCCGAGCGTTAATCAACCGTAACGGAGCTCGTCTCGCTCGCCTACGGTGCGCCTACGAACTGAACCAAACTGCACTCGGCGTGTTACGCGGACCGTGCATCTTGCGCATGCGCGCCTCACGCGGCCCAGTCACGTACCCAGTCGAGTCGAGAAAACGGGTTTCTCTTTAGCACTCGCACGCATTGTAAATAAATATTGAATTTATTCACTTTTTTGATGTTTTTTGATCGTCAAAAAAGTTTTCAAAAACATGTTTTCGATCGTTGAACTTTGTTTCTCATAAAAACAACAACAAAATAGATGATTAAAAAAAACCGAATTTTTCAATTCAACTTTTTTGAAATAAATTTATTACAAGTACATATAAATGTGTAGTACACACACTTGTTTTACATGATTGTCAATTATGGCAATTTTTATTTAAACAATCTTTGTTTAAAAAAAAAAATTGCGGTCATGATCTTACTTGGATTTAACTGATCTGTTACGAATATTTCCCGATCGAACTAACAGCATTGTTCGACCGGGTTAAATCGCTTCATTTTTGGCAAATCGAACAAATACGATCGGTCGATTTGCCAAATTGACGTTCATTTAAACGCTTCAGGAGCGACTCAATCCGATAAAAAACTCGCTGTCTTGTCACTCGAAAGTGGTAAGCAAGACGAACAGATCCGTTAGGTCTCTTTTTTTTTTATCCAAAGCTGCGTCAAGAACGATGATTGGCTCGTGAGAACAAGGCTTTAGTCTGTCCAATCACGAAACCGGACTGTGAATATCGGCCCTAATGCAGCTCCGGTGCAGAGAAAAATAACAGACCTATTTTGTACACACACATAGATATCGGCCATCCCCACCGAGGAAGGGATGTGTGTGTGGTCGCGAATGGCCGATTTTATCGTGGTTCTGTTGGTTTTCGTCAATGAGCCCACCGATAGCCGTCGATACTGGAAAACCATGTAAATGCAGACGTCGACCTTCAAGCGGAGCGTGCTCGAAATTTCGGGGTGACCAAGACGCGTGAGAAGAAAGAGGGGAGGCAGTTCGCAGAAGGTATCGCACCACGAGGAAATCTCCGTGAAGAGACGAAACACACGAATTTCGCACACACCGCGAAGGTGATCCCCCCGGTGATTTTTGCGTCTTGCGGCGGGGATAATCCGCGTTACGACACATATATGTACGTGTGCGTTACGGAACGGAGCGCGAGCTAGGTGACGACAATATCGGGGATGACTTGTCGTCGTCGTTGTCGTCATCGTTGACGAAAACACATCAACGAGGATACGGACGCGTTAGCTTCTGTCTGTCTTGTCGTCGCACGACGGCGATGCCGCCGCCACCGCGAATTTCGTACACTTGTTTTGCCAACCGCTAACCGCAATCGAGCGCATTATTTTGCTCGCGCTCTAATGAGTCGCGCTGATAGAATACTACGAGGGTGACACGGTTCAGAGGATTTAGCAAGGAGCGCGGAGAGAGAACAGAGATCATCTTCTCTCTGATGTTTACCCGTTCGCTTTCCGGGAAAACGGATACTGAATCGCATTCGCACCCATCTGAGAAACGACAGTTAATTGTGGTCTTGACAAGCAATTTGTAGTTTCGTACGTGTTCGCTGTCATTTGTGTCAAACCTATGTTCTTCTTTTTCATTGTAATAACATGGGACGCAAGTGAGAGAATAAACAAGGTTAATTCCCTCATATGTAGATAGAACTAATTGATTATGTATCTTGGAGCAATCGCAAAGGGATGCTGCTCCGATGTTTATTGATAAAAGAACTATGTAACTTGTCAGAAAGACATTGTAGTTGATAAAAGAAAAGACACAAATACATTAATGTCACATATATTTAAAGATTAGAATTAAAATATTTCAGAGTTGCGTTTGTTTATAAATATTAATATTGCAGATTTAGGTATGGAGGATAGCATGAGTGTAAAGTCTATGGAATCAGTGGCGACAAGTGACGAATATGAATTTGTGAACGAAAAAGGTAACAGCAAACAGCAACAAGCTCTCTTAGAACCACCCATGTTAAAAATTGCTAACAACGGCAATCTGGAGGATCTGCAAAATAATCTTCGTGAGGTTTGTGCATTTATCAAATCTGTATGGCTCATGATCTAACTTCTATAAAAATTTTGCAAGATAAGCTAGTCATTGATACAGAATTAAAACACAATAAAAATTGACACAAATATTTTGTACAATTCTCAGATGTAAAATCATAAACTTTAGAAATCTTTTAAAATTGTTAATAAGAGCTAGTTGCTTAAATAGTTAAACAGCTCTTATTTTTTAGTTTTTCCTGTTTATGTGACTTTATATAAATGTTTTCTCTATAACAATTATACACAGATTTTGACAGAGGATTCAAAAATAGAAGGTGGCGAATTCAAAATGACTACGATAAGTCAACATAATCGAGAAAAAACAAAAAAAGTAGGTCACAGTAAATTTTATGATGTCAGTCCTTGCGGTGGTTCATCAGAAAAACAAGATATCATGAAGCCTGAAGATTATCTCGAAGAAGGTAAAAAATAGTAAACAAACAGATACACAAAAACATCGTGCGTATAGAACTAAAATTCACAAGTTTCATATTTTGTGTACTTCAGAAATACAAGTGGAATTAAATACGTTATCACATGTTCAACAAGAATGCACTATTTTCAATGGTGTTACTTATCTGGGAGCAGCCGCAATAAATGCACCAAAATCAGAATGTGAAATACAACGTAACATGAACATATTAAATGCAGAACAGTCTTTGAACTTAGGAATAAAAGTTTCAGTCTCGGTGCCGAGTAGTTCACAAGGTTCAGTTATGTAAGCATACGTATTGAATTTTTTATGAATGTATTCATGAACACACACACGAGAGAAGAGACAAGTTTGTATTTACGTTAGTCGTATGGAAATTGATGTGAAAATCTTTTAGTTTATATGATGCTGGGACACAACAAGCTATTGCGCGTTACGAGGTGCAACGCATTTTATTTTACGCACGCGGTGAAAGTAGCGGTCCGTGCGCAGCGTGTTTCGCGTTCACGTGGTCACACGGTGACACTTTAGAATCTGCCATTTATCAGTGTCATGTTTTTCGTTGTGACATACCAGAAGCAGTGCGTATTAAATCATTCATATGTACATTAATATGTGAATCTTTTATATGTAATGTGTGTACACGCATATTTACATCATATAAATGTTTTATTTAGGTTGGACAGGTCTCAGCCTGCTTTTCGAAGGCTTTTCACAGAATACCACGTTCAATGACAAGTTCATTAACAGGTAGTGATTTTAACGGTTTCAATGCTGGAAGTGAAAAAGTGAATACCAGAGTGTTTATTTTCGAAGTCACAATGGAAATAAAAGAAGAAGACGGAAAAGGTGGATTTGGTACAGTCCCTAAAGATAGAAACTGTTTCAAATTGCGAAGTAACGTAGCAAAACAAGTTTGTTTGAGCATCCAACAAGTGTCGAGTAAAGAGGGTGGTATTACGCTTGAAGTCGAGCGGTGCTTCGGAGTTCTTGTTAGTCCTGGCCGAAATGTAAAACACAGCGATATGCGACTATTAGAGATGGTAAAAAGAGATTCACAGCAGCAAGTTAATTTTATGTCTATAATCAGCTCAGACGTTCGCAATATTACAACAATTTTACAGCAAGTTAATACCGGACCAATAATACAAGACAAACAGTGCTATAATATCTGCGGACGTTGGGATCCCGCGGATCCCGCTTTGGAAACTCTTAATATAGAGACACCACGAGAGGGTAAAATTTTCATGACTGTTGCTGTTGATCTTGTTATCAGAGATATTCGAGAACCCGTAAGATTTGTCATAGAAACATCAGTCAAGGTCTATCCACAAAATGAGAGATTTTGGTATTTTAACAAAAAAAATCTCGTGCAACAGTTTTATCTCAACTCCAAAGAGGTAAACTGTTCTTTCTTCTTATTAAAAAAAAAAAAAAAAAACTTGTGTGTGTATATAATTCGTATATTTTTTTTTTATACAACAGGTAATTTCTGGAGATGGTACAGAAATACATTACGAAGTACAGAGTATAGAAACATCTGGTGAATTAGATAGAAATAGATTAAATTTGGCCCTGAATCTAGCCTCTTTAATTAGAACGCCCTCTTTAACGAGTATTGACACACTTACACCTAAAGAAGAAATAGATTCAGGTAATAAAGTGAAATTCCAGGATATTAACTTGTTGACGTAGGAATAAAAAAAAAAAGCTATTTCACGCGCGTGCGCTTAACATTAAAATTTTTGTATCTAGATGGAGATGAACCGATGTTGAGTGGCACAGGTGAAGTCTCAAAGGACTGCTCGCAGGATGAATTAAATAGCTGGGCTGAAGTTTTAGACAGCTGGCAAGTTAACGAACAACGTCCGAAGCTTCTGATAAAACTCACAAAACAAGGAATTCCCGAAGCTTTGCGCGGCGAAGTTTGGCAACGTTTGAGCAATTGTGACAATTCACAAGAAATGATGGACAAATACAGAATGTTGATTACAAAAGTGAGTATCTGATATAATTTTAAATATAAAAAATAATTTCTCTCTCTTTCTCTCTTTCACGCAACATATATTTTGTTGTCAAAATAGGAAAGCAGTTGCGAGAGTGTGATTTTAAGAGACATTAATAGAACATTTCCAGCCCATGATTTTTTTAAAGAAACAGGCGGCTTAGGACAAGACTCTTTGTACAGAATAAGCAAAGCATACGCTGTTCATGACGAAGAAGTTGGATATTGCCAAGGCCTTAGTTTCTTAGTTGCTAGTCTGCTATTGCACGTAAGTGTGTGTAATTATCGTAAAATTTAATAAATAGACGATGACGTTTACCGATAAAACGTAATTTTTGTTTACAGATGCCTGAAGAACAAGCATTCTGTGTTCTGGTTAAATTAATGTACGATTACGGTCTTCGAGATTTATACAAGGATAGATTTGACAACCTTTACATGCGATTTTATCAATTAAATCGTTTGATAGAGGTAAGTTTTTAGTCATTTATATCTTACATGTATAAAGTATCTGTGTGTGGATCGATCTCTATATATTGTATACATATTTTGTATAATTTGGATTTCTCTCTAGGATCAATTACCGGAACTTTATAAGCACTTCTGTGATCGCGGCGTAGAAACGCACATGTTCGCCGCACAATGGTTTTTAACTCTATTTACCGCTAGATTTCCATTATATCTTGTCTTTCATATCTTGGACGTATTTCTTTTACAAGGACTCGACACGTTATTCCAAGTCGCTCTCGCTTTATTAATGGTAAGCTTTGAGTAATTTTATTTTATTGCGCAATTTCATATGTAACAGTGACTCCTTGTATATAAACGTGTTTCTTTATTCCATAAATAGATATTAAATAAACGTCATTTTTTGTCTGATTTTAGTTTTGTAAGAAGGAGTTATTGCAATTAGATTTCGAAAGCATATTGAAATATTTCCGGGTGCATTTACCGAAACGTTGCCGAAACGAAGAAGTCGCACGTTACGTTATGAAGTTAGCTTGTTCGGTGACATTAAAGAAGTTGAAGAAATACGAAGCAGAATTTATGACATTGAAAGGTAATTTCATATTCTACGTATGAACTGCACACTTTTCGGTTCACATTTAAACTTGATACTCATCAGAAAACACTACATACTGTTGCGTCCGTGTTTTTGATATTGTCGAAAAGCAACAGAGTGCTGTTACACAAGAGTTAAGCAAGATGTGATTGATGCGAACAGCTGAGACGAGCTCTATTCTTTGTTATCAAGAGAACGTTATGTTTGGCAAACAATTATAAAAAAAAATTAAATTATCTCTGTAAAATTGGTTTACTGCTACCTTATTGCTGTTGTAGCAACAAATCGCCTTTATGGAGCGCTCAGCCTCGAACTGATCCGTGAAATTGTCAAAAAAAAAGTTTTCTTTTAAGAAATTCCCAGGTATTTGTCGTATCCACAGTGAATTATGACGTTATAAGCAAGAAAACGTAGTTTTTTTTTTTTTTTTTTTTTTTTTTTTTCTAATATAGAGTGAAACAAATGGATTTTTCTTTTACTGCCACGGTCGATATTCGACGATACAGATTGATTAAACTTTGCCGAAATCTTCTTTTCTGTGCCACTTGTTTTGCATCAATATAATACGCGTCTCTTTCTCTGACGTCATAATTCAATATGGCTGCAACGAGAATACCCAAGAACCTGAAATTTCTATTGCAATTGTCACAACCTTGTGAGAGCCCGGACGCTACAATATCACGAATATCCGGTACATGCATGTATATTCCATGTAAATGTGGTATTCCAGTACGGTGTGTAGTTTTTATTGCTTGTTGGTTGTATACGAATACATACACATATACATATATGTGCTCTTTATACTCACATACGTATTACTTAAAAAGTGAGATATCTTTGCGTGACAAAAATAACTGCTCGCAAAATTATACGTAGACTATAATAAGTTCTCAGGCTGTGCCTTGAGAGAAATGTGTCTTGGGTCTAAGTCTCTTGGGTACTCGTTGCAGTTGTATTGAATTATGCAACGAGCGCTTAGGAGTCTTAAATATTTTCCTTTTGTAGCGTACTCGATAAAAAAAATGTATTTTGAATCAAAAATACACTCCAAATATATAGCAATGAGATATATAAGAATAATATACGCTAATATGCATAAAATTACATAATGCGCGATAGTAAAATAAATTATAATAAATTTATTACTTAGCGGGAAAACATCTGGATACTTCTTTACATGCAAAAGAAAGTGAATAATTTAAAATTTAGTTATTAAAGTTAAGTTTAAATATAATTATTTAAGTATATAATTTATATAAACATATGCTATAGAAATAATTTATATAAACATATGCTATAGAAATAATTTATATAAACATATGAGAAATGTTCAAGATTATAATTTTTAAATTTTGTAGCACATGATATTCTTTTCAATTATACATATTTTATTATTAGAAACTATTATTATTATTAAAATAAAATTTAGTATAAAATTTTCTTTTGTTTAAGAGTATCCAGAATTTTATTTGCTACTGTAAATTATTTAATATTATATTAACACATAAAAGTATTCAATATATTTTATGTGAAATAGAAAAGGAAACATTTATATTTATGTTACATGTGCCAATTTGACGAAGTATGTTTTTTTGCAAAGCCAAAGTATATAAATTTTTTTCTAGTCTTATTAAAAATTAATTTACACTTATTAATTTTTTATTAAAAATTAATAAAAGTGTCAATATTTAATTTATTTATTAAATTTAACGCTGTTAAACATTTAACAAACATTATATCGCTCTCTATCAAATAGGTAGAAATGCAAAAGGAATATTGCAAAAATTAACTTGTGATCAGGTGGTGGTTTACCTTATGTGATTTTTTCTAGATATTATCAACTATAAAAAAGTAAATGAATATGTATGTTCAATAAAGGCGAAATTCAATTCTATTCATAAAAAACATTAGAATAAAATAGAAATTATAAGATATTTTATTCGAAAGAGAGATTACGGTTGTATAATTTTTTTTCTATTCCGCTAGTGAATATAACAAACTCTCTTTCTCTCTTTCTTTCTCTCTCTCTCTCTCTCTCTTTCTCTCTCTCTCTCTCTCTTTTCAGTGAGCAATTGATCAAATACAGTTTTCATGATAGAAAATACTCACGTAAAAGCAAAAAACGATGATAGAAAAATATTATTTTATCTTTTTGCTGTTATTTTTTTACATTGATATTACATTGATATTACGATTGTCTCGATACGTGCTGTGAACATGTAGTGTAATAAGAGTTAGAAGATATGATTTTGTGTTACAATATTTTTCTTGTAAGTTTAAACAATTTTGTGAAATGTGTTTTGTGAAATTTGTTTATTTTGTCATTACATTGCAATTACTGAAAAAACTGATATTATGTTTGTTATTGGAATCCATGCTTATCGGCTGTACTGCTTATGTACATGACCTTGTATATCAGCTTTTTATTTATACATTATTTATTGCTGCCTTTTGAAAAAAAATAAATCATTCCAGAATATTTTTTGTTGTGTGAATTACCTGTTTATCCAAGATTGTCCCATTCCTAACAAGTATTGTCACATGTAATTACTCTGTTTCATGTTTTTTGTTCCTTGCTACACTTGGAAATGCATGAATGCGTCATATAAAAATTGCCAGCACTTGTATACTAATTTCTTTCCTCAGACTTCTGTAGAAGTAGTGCAACAATATATGTAATCAAACAATCACACTTAGGATTAGAAGAATAAAGTGCGTAGCATATAATAAAATTACTTGCGGCTTATGTACGTGTTCATGTGTGTGTGTGAGAGAGAGAAAGGGAAATATATATATATATTAAAATGGGATTATCTATATCAGTATATCAGATCGCGCGTTGTGAAATACATGAAACCGCTGATAAGCAGTAACATTCTGTGGCTAGTCACAAAAACCTTCTCAAGTTACTAAAAAATTGTTTGCACGTATAAAACATTGCGAACTATAGATATTATTTACATATGAAAAATGTTTTAATTTATTTATATGTATAAATTAAACAATTTTTAAAAAATATGTTTACACAAAATAGTATTGTGTATAATTAAAAGTCGCAATATCGATATCTTGATTGTCATTATCATTGTCACGCAAGGAGATGTTATTGTTACAAGATATTGAAATGTCTCATGTATCAGCTGCGCCAGCAGTTTAAATTTGGCTGTTGTACATTTCTTAACTGCAGTATATAGCGAACACCAACCACTCGTGTGTCAACAGAAAGATATCGTATCTATTAGTTATACTTGGATCATCTGTTTTAAAACATCGGCACAAAGCATGAGCCACACAGCGAAAGCTCTAACAAAGAGTACGGATATTAAATGTTTTTTTTTTTTTGTCATTCTTACGTGTGTAGTTTTTCAAAATTTATGTTTTACATTGTATTATATTCAAGATATAAAAAAACGTGTACTTCTTAAGATCTTTTATAATATGCGCTATACATTCAAAGTGATAGCTAATTCCAAAACAATCGAACTATATTATATGACAACTGCAATATAATGTTCAACACTCTTCTAAACTAAATTTGTTTACTGCTGATGTAGAGGCACAAGAAAATGCTGACGAATACAGTAATGAAGTGGAACAACTACGTGGCACAGTGGCCAGAAATGAGGAAGAGAAACAGAGATTGGAAGCAGAGTTGTTGCAAATTAAAGAAATGTTGCAACGCGAAGTAACTCGAGCAGATGCTGAAAGCCGTAGAAGTAACGTCATTATTGCCGAATACAAACAGGTATGTACAAAATCTGAAAAGTACAGAGTTTTAAATTGATAAAATAATTCGAGTTTTGTATGTACGCAGAACAAGTAAAAGATGCACTGTACGTTTCAGATCTGTCAGCGATTGGAAGACGATTACAATGCTGTAAAAAAAACATTGTGTGAATTACGAGTACGTGTATTTTAATTTCAATATATATCTTTCCTTCCTCGAGATTTTGTCTCTCTAAAACTTAAAATAACAATATACATATTTCAGGCGAAGGTCTCGAAATGTGAGAAATGTAGAACGTGTATAATAGATTCAACGAATATATTAGCGGACATTTCGCATCCTTTGGAAAATCGAATAGATCCTGTGCTCCATAGAGTTCAGGAGAGAGTACGCGAACTGGAGTTGGAACTAGCACAGACGAAATTGGCACACGTTGAGGCTGAGTGCAGAAATCAAGTAAAAAAAAAAAAATAAATAAATAAATTTTTTATAATCAGTTTTTTAGAATCAATATATCTCATTAACGTGAATTTTTACGTAAGGATCTGACGCATCAGTTACACGCTACCGCCTCGGAGCTGCAAGCCGCGCGAAATAGTTGGCCGTGGCTCAGCAAGACCTTGTCGAGTATAAAAGAGGCAGCGAATAAGAGGGAAGTTATGACTCCGGCTGCGTTAAGAGATTTGCGACGTGACAGCGCACCCGGAGCCGATTTACATCATCTGATACATTCTCGAAGTCGCGAGACACGGGACAATCTTAAAGAAATTGTGTGATGGTGAGTATTTTCTCCGAACACACAGAAAAAACCTTATCGCGACAAAACAAAAACCCCAACAAAACCATGATGATACATAATAAAAATCATTAGTGGCATTACGTAGATGTATAGACAAGAAATGTTTAGTTGTTTTTTCTCACTCGGAAAATTTGTTTCCCACAGACAAATTTCCCAAGAGTTACATTTAACTCTTTCTTCCCCACTTCTGCGAAAATGATCATATTGAAATTCAATACTCTCTATCCACGTTTTTATTCATGCTTTTGCAATGCAGACAAAATGTCAATAGCGGAGGAGGAATACGTACATCTCGGAGACGAGTCATATGCCAGCAACAAATATATATATGGACATGACGTATGTTCGTAGCTATATGTAATGCAAAGCGACTTTGTCTGTTGAACTAAACTCATAGGATACCATCACGCTCTCCACACGTATCGGCACACATCGAGTGCTTTCAGCGTCTCTCATTTTACACATTGCTACATCGTCGTGTTAGTTCCGTTGTATAATTTTATACGTCATGTCTTAAAAGTAGTTTTTTTTGTTTTTAATCTCTGTGATGTTTTTTTTTTCAACTATTGCGAGAGTGTACGTTAGCGCTTATGTCAATATCACTTCTTTCGTTTCTTCTTCCTTTCATTCATCTCACACGTGAGGTGGTACGAAAAGCTTTTACTACCCGATACTCATGCTGAAAATGACGCGGATTACTATCAGCAACCTACTGTAACAGAATTACTCTTTGCGTAACTCGCGAGCGCGATGAACTGTTTACAATAAAAAAAAATCAAGTAGGAAATAAACTCAAGTTTAAAAATACGCCGCGTTTTATATCAAACTAGTCTAAATTTGAAAGGGAGAAAATGCCGTACAAACTTCGACTGTGTACATAAAGCATTTTTCGAAAAAACAAAAAAAAAGAAAAACCCGATAAATGCGCAACTGCGAAAAGATTTTGAATATGTACACGTATGTAACAATTGACAAGCGGAGAATTGTTTCGTTTTTTGTTTTCTTTTTTTAAGTAACTTTTTATCTCGACTTAAAAACAAAAACGACGTAACATTCCAAAGTAATGTAAGAGTACGTTTTCTTCCATGTAACTTATAAATACATACATACATACATACATACATATATATATATATATATATATATATTATCGTATGTTAAGTTAAATCTGCTATTCCGCAAAACATGAATTTCATTTAACATATCCGACGAAAACGTATATCCAATTGTTCCGTAAAATTAGATATTAGGTTTGATATATTAATCGCTTTCTCTGCGTTTTAATTTTATACTTTTGTCACCGCACCAAGTAAACGTATTTATATAAAAATGTTATCTCTTGTTTTTATAGAACACGATAATTTTAAACATGTAACAAAATAGATGTACACGTGTAAATTACATTATTGTGTGGAAGAGATTTATACTCAGAATTTTGTTTGGTTTAGTAATTTTCGCACACTTTGTTTTTTGACAAGGTTTGCGTGTAGCAAGACTAAATAAAAAAAAAACAAAAACAAACAGAGCCATAGATTACGGTATTAAGGCACTACTTAAAACTGCAATTCTAGTAACGTGTAATTTTTGTCTAGTATTGTAAGTATTTAACAATAAATTTGCTATATATATATATATAATATCCTATTCGCAAGCACATTCTCGACTATCAAACTTTAGCTTCGTGCCACTTAAACTTATGATATGTTTATCCACGTACACAGATTTGCAAGATAGTGTTACTTAAAAAAACCAAAACACCGTTATTTAAGAAAGTATTAAAACTATTTGTATCAATCGCAAATTGTTTTTGTGCCATCAAGTCTTTGATTTGAAGTTTACTAATTCACAATTCTTTATTTTTTTTTGTTCTCAAATTGACTGTAAGATACATAATCAATCTTCTCAGAGTAACACGTATTATATTATACACGATTGCAAGCAAAGTTTTATGGTCACATTTGGCTCTCTCACATACATTTCAGAGAACAAGAATCACCACTTAAATATCAAAAACATATGGAAGAGACTTCATTTCTGTAAATACTAAACACAGTTGAAATCGTTTGCTAACACAGAATCATGTAAAGTCTTAGAGTATAAATTACGTATAATTATATATAAATATATACGTATTGTATACCCCTTGTAATTTTATTCTACCGTAATTAAAATAAAGAAGAATATCAGACACAGTCTTCATGTATAATAAAAAAAAAAAACACAATGTTATGTGGAAGTTTTGTTAATTCTTATGCCGATTACGTTTTCTTGCGTATCATACACAGGTGAAAAATGTGTTTAAAACATTACGTCTGGCCAGATTTCATATCGACTTTATTTGATCAAAGTCTTTGTAACAGTGCGAACGTAACTGGTATACAGTTTTTTTCAGTCTTGGTAAGTTTCCAACAGAAGTATACTTAAACGATAACAAAGCAATACTGATATGAACTTACTGACTTATCACGTTTTTTCAGTAATAATAATACGATACCAGATGTATATCTCAAAAACATAAGATGCGTTTAGATTGCGGCGCAACAACACTCCCGGCAACACGGGCAAGTTGAGAAACAATTCGTATCGCATTTGTTGTGGCACGGCAACAAAAAGTGAGAGGTAACTTGTGTTGTCAACAATTGTGTTGCGCCCGATCCAAGCGCAGCTTTAGACTTATCAAACTTAACGTTTACTACTGAGATTATACATAGATCAGATTTCTCTCTGAGACACGTTGGAAACACTTGGAACAATTTAAGTAATCAATAAGTCTTACGATCGTAAGAAAATATATGTTAATATATACATAATGTGTATATGTTAATATATACATAATGTATGTGTGTGTCTGTCGATATGTGTTTTTTTTTTATGTGTATATATATATTACGGCTCCAAAAGAGAGAAAGATTCTTCCTCAAATCTGACGTTGATCCGGATTGAATTGTGACGCTTTTTCAAAAAAATCTCGAGTACTTTATTTGAAATATTCGAACAACAGAACGTATAAATTCAGGTCCATATAGGATTCAAGTCGAATATAGATCCACGTCGAATCTAGATTCGTATCGATTTTGAATCCATACATCCGGATACATTCTATCGTTGAAAACAAAAAGAAATTGAGAAAAATGTTAGAAGAGGCAACTTTGTTTCGCAAATATAGGAAGAACGTCTCGATAACTAACGAGTAACTAATACTGTCAAACACAAAAGATAAATTCAATGCGCATGTGTACAAATTTAGTGTAATGATACATTTTGCCAATACGTTACTTTCGGATTATTATCGAATATTCCGAGTAGAGCAAATTTGAATTTTAGGACAAGAATCGATATTCGTATATATTGAATTCTTAATGTGTGTGTGTGTGTGTGTGTTTCAACAAGAATACTTTATTTTCTAGCGACATATAAAGAAAGATATTCAGACTGAGATTTGTTTGATATTTGTATAAAGTTTGAGAAACATTTTTCATTTTGCAAACACGTTTCCTTGTGTTGAAAAGAAAAAACGGAAAAATAAACAGCGACGTGAAAATTACTATATGTAAAACACATGCATTTTGCTCACACACAGATCTCTCTTTCCCTCTTTTTATATATAATATATTATTATATATATATATCTTATAAAACTATATAAAAAATAAGTTGTTCTTAACAAGTATGCGAACAATTATCTTTTGGTTTTTCTCGAGGTTTTTATATCACACAAAATAAGTTTGAAATATATATATGTTAGATGTAAACAAGAAAAAAATCTTGATTGCTATTAAAATATATAGGAAGAAATGGTTAAACGGAGAGAGTAACTAAGTTTTAAAAATAACAAAACTAATCAAATAGTTCAAGACGCAATTTTTATAGAATGTCTAAAATGCAAATAAAGTTCTGTTTTCCACTTTCCACCTATGAAAGTCTTGCACTGCAAATTTTGCAAAGAATACTGACAAATGATATGTGAGATTATATTGAAATGTCTCGATCATATTATATCCTCTTTGCACTTGTCTTTTTTTATCGCATTAAAAAAAAAAGACGCTTATCTCTCTTACTTATCATGTTCATTATCATGTTCCATTTCATTGGAAGCTACGTCACTTTCGTTTTCAGAACTACTGTCAAAACCCTCATCATCATGGCCCACGTAGTCAACAGCATCTAATAATATATAAATATATGTATTATAAATATAATATATATATATATATATATACATATAAATATATATATGTATATATTATAAATATAATTTTTTGAAGTGCGTAACCATTGCAAAGAAGAGAAATGTAAATTACCTGCAACTTCGCCAGGAACTCTCAGATTTTGTCGAGCCTGTATATCAAAGTCAACCGGATTGGCCATGTCCAATATTCTCAGTAACCAGATTGGAAAACCGTTTTGCATTACGTAAATATCGTTTTCGTTCTCAAGATCGTTTTCCAATACGTCAATGAGCGGTTGCAAATTCTCAATATCATTAGCGTCCACAGCCATCATATTGTTACCCTCGTCATCTCTATTGTTATTTGCCAAATCGCCGTTTTCCACCTCGACTGGTTCCACAACGAGTCTCGGTGCTTCCGCAATGCTCGGCGACTCGGAGTCCGGTATGTGATCCTGAGCAATGCTCGACAAGTCGTACTCAGGCGTTATATCTTGTGCGGAAGCTGAATTCGGATAACCGGAATCCATAATTTCGGGAGACCAGCTGTTCGGAGGAGTCTCGGGTGGAGAAGACAAAGACGGCTTAGCTTCGATATTATCTACTAATCCGGTAGTATTGGATATTGCACTTGCATCTTTACTTGTACCAACTTGTGCAATCCCGTCATTTTGCGATGTGAACTGATTATGTGCTTCCTCGTTACTTTTACATTTGTTACTTTCTAAACTATTAATCTCCTTGGCACACTTTGAAGATGAGCGTTCGTCATCATTTTGCGATCTAAAATTTGATAATTCTCTAGGCGGGCTTTTATGGCTTAAATTTGATTGCGTAATACAATTACTAATTGCACTACTGATTATATTTTCCATGTGCGCTTTCACGTGATCATTATCTGTTGTCGCTACTGTACAACACGCATTTTCCTCTTTGTGCTCAACGTTCTCATTGTCTAACATTGTGGTCGGACACGACTCCATCGTTTGTACATCATCGTTCGCAATATCAGTTTCGCGCTTAATCGCGCTTTTGTTTTTGGTAAATCTGTCATTCACATGTTGCTTTAACTCTGTACAAGACAAATTGTTATCACTCGCGAATTCTTTGTTTTCTACACACACGTTTGGCTGTGTGCGAGTATCACTTTTTGAACTAGTTGAAACTTCACTGTTCGATAAGGTTGTGCACTGTGCAATTGTTTCTATAAGAGTATTACTATTAGATATCTCACTAGTATTGTTCAACAAATCAGTATCCGATTCAGCCTCTTCAATGGTTTCTCCTGTTTTCGATGATGTTCTACTATTCATTGGAGACATTAACCGTTTGCGCTTTTTCACATTTCTCTGTTCAACGCTATTGCTAGTAGACTCTTTTGTACAAGGTGAACTTGTAAATATTGGTTGACTAATAAAGCTGTTACCACTAAATGACACAATCGCATTGCTATTCTCTTGTGTGTAATCTTCTTCTGAGGGACATTCCTCGATGTTTTGTATGCCCGTGAATTCTACATCTTTCACAGGCGCGTCATTCGGTATTTCAGATTGACAAAAAGTACTGTTCAGTAAAGACGAATTATTGTAAAATTCATTTTCGCTATAATAATTTTGCGGACAATTATCCCATTCGGAATTGAGGCCGAGCGGTTGATCTGGCGAGGTCGACGAACGCGAGACAGACAAAGAAGGATGAAAATTTAACGACAAACCAATCAACTCTTGCGCGGTTCTAAATTTCATCTCGTCGTCTTGCGATAATTCTAATCTATTGTCGTCTGCTGACGATTTGTTCGTTGTATCTTTTAATTCTAAATGATTACAAGTAGCATTTGCTTCCTCAAACATCTCATCTAAATTTTCTCCATCAAATAAGTAAGTATGTTCTTGATTAATAGAACGATTTTCAGTAATAATAACGCTAGATTCTTCGTTCCAATTGTCAGTGTATAAATTTTGCCAAGATTCTGCAATCGCATGTGCACGTGTTTCAGGAATTGGTATTTCGTAAGTATTTGAATCAGATTCTGCGCAACCGTAATCCGAATCATTGTCATGTGCAAAATCAAAATCAGCCTCATCAATATCAAATTCTGATCCAGACGAGTTTTCTACATGGAGTACAACCGGACCGTCCTCTCGGTCTTCAATAACCCATCCCTCTTCTTCCAGAATAGTTCTCAGTGTATCTATTGAAATGGTGAATTTGCGCAACACGAAACCCAACACTTTTTCTAGACTTACTTCACCAAATGATTCGTCTGCAAATCTGGGAATGTCATACATCAAGAAATTGGTATAATATATTGCTGTATCGTGTATTTTTTGCTCGTCTGAACGACTGTCTCTTTCTACAGGATATTCATATGTAGCCACTGTGCTAAGTAATCCATCCGCTCCTAATTCTTCAATGGGCTCCTCTATTGAATGTAATCGATGAAATACTGCCATTTGTGTGCATGCACCTAATTCCTCAGTGCCTGCAGGCCCATAGCAAATTCCATGAAATGTTACATTGTAACACGGATATCTTGTTACAATGTTCTCTGCCCTGTGTAAGTAAACAATGTTAGATTATTTAGAATTCTTTCAAAAAAAAACTTTATACGCAACTCACCAGTCTTTAAATTGATTTCTTGTCCACTCAAATTTATGATCTGCATGTCTGAAGCCTGAGAAATTCGAAAATAACACATTGAAATCCGCATTTGGCGTTGTTATTATCACCACTTTTGGCTTGATATATCCAAAAATATTAAAAGGAAGATCTTCTAACGTATCAGGGTACAAATGTTCAATTCTAAAAATAAGACAATTTTTTTTTTATAAAATCAGCTTTTATCTTACGATACCTTGAAAAAAAATAAAGAAGATTATAATGTTTATACAATATATATACACAACATACAATTCAATGCAAATTACAGCATCTGTATTCTTCAGTTTCTGATCAGGATGTGTTACACTGCCTTCACATATTTCAATTGTAAGAGGTCTTTTTCGAGGATGCAAGTATTCTGCGTTCAATGGCATTGCTTTGTGTTTATGATATTCCAGAAGTTCTCTGTCAATATCGACACATAGTATCTCCTCTATTTCATTTATAGCTTTCAAAAACTTCACAAAGGTCAGTTCTGCACATCCAAAATCAACAACCTATCAAAACAAAACACAAATTTTACATGATTTTATTTACTAAATACATTAAAAAACTCAAGAGTGTTTCAACACAAGCATTAAATTCAAAATATTCACATATGAATTACATCTACGTGATATTCCTACGTGATAAATTGTAAAAAAAAAAAAAACATTCTAAGTGATGGAGTTTATGTCATTTTTCCCAATCATTTTCTATGTGATGTAAATAAATCGACTCTGTTACACTATTTGTATGTTTATCCCTCCTGTATTATGATAAAGCAACAGAAATTATTGTATTTGTTGCCAATACTCAAAATCTATACCCTGTGTCACATGTGCTATAGATTTCCAGTATATTGGCATTGAATATCGAAACACAGCCTGAGACGCGCGGATACAGAAAAAACATTAATTACTTACCTTCCGAACTTGTCCTTCGTACGTGTGTTGAAGTACGTCCACTACCGCGTTGTATCTCTGTATGTAGGCCGGTGGTGAGAACCTTAATTCACATTTAGTCGTCGAAAGCGGTCTGTCGTCGTATATTTCCTCGAACATCTCGTAGATGGTTTCAGACTCATCGTGTCTCGCGGTTTCTTCGCACAAAGCTCTCAATTTTTTTACGCGATAGCTATTGTACATATATTTCCCGAGCAGACACAGCAAGTGGAACAACACGATAACCATTTTTGCAAGACTTTTTGTATGACACACTCTCGTTGTATGTTTAATATTACGTCCCTAACGCAGTCTAAATGTTCCTTTAGTTCTTTACTATCTACCCTATCGTAAAGTACGTGTTGTATCTATATAACAATGTGCCACATGCGCAGGATTACCGGCAAGCGACAGAACTTTTCTCCCACTCTCTGAAGATTCAACAATTTCGATTGAGCTCTAATCGAGCCGTGATTGGTCAGTCGATTCTGCGAAACAAATTCGATAGCGATTGATCGATTTCAATGAAATAATCGATCGATTCGAGGCCATAGCCTACACTCGATTCAATTAGACGAGAAAATTTTACTGCGCATAGGGGAAGAAAAGCGGGCAAAGTAGGGATAGCGTTGCGTGCAAGATTGGTGGAACACTTGCTGACAGCCAATTGGTTGTGAAGTAAGAAGACTTTTTTAGCAGGGGAGGTGCGCGACACGGACGAGTTTTCGTCCGTCGAAATTCTCTTCTCTACTTGAATCGAGTGCTTACAGCTGTAAAGTTTTGCAGTTGGCAATTGATATAAAGTTTATAACCGGCCGGTGAAGATGATCAAATTTTAGTGATAAATTTTGCAATCTTCACTAAATGGGATTCTCCTGCTTTTGCATAAAACAGGTATCGTATTATTAATCATAAAAAGTTACCAAAACTCCATATTGAAAAACTTTAGTCTGTTACTTAACAGAATATATCGCAAAATTTTCAAATTTAATTTAATAAAAACTTCAATTTTTATTAATCTTTTTGCAAAAGATTGATTTTGCTCGTTTTAAACGTGTCTCATGTCGAGATCGACTAATCGATTTAGTGGTTCGATCAATAAATTTATTGCATATTAACATTTTGCTTTAAACATTTACACACACGAGGTCGGTATGAAAAAGATGGATAATATAATGAATTATAATAATATTCAGAAAAAATGTTTCATTGTTATATATATATATAATTTATTTGGAGAATTTCAATAATATAATTAAAATAATTGTATATATATATATATATATATATATATATATATATATATGTGTGTGTGTTTTTATATATGTATATATATGTATATATATATAAAATCATAGATGTAGCAGTCTACTCAGTTTCTAAGTAAAGCGACGGTACACACGGCGATGACATTGTGCATAAATTAAACTAGTACCGAGAGATGTTCTTTCTCTCTTTCCTTCTCTCTGTACTCGAGTAGCTCTTATTTGCACATGTATACTCACATGATTGTACAAGCCGATGTTGTTTCAAATCTTATAATTCAAATGTTTCGAGACAAAGATTTCTTGCTTGTCCACGTGTAACATTAGTAGTAGACTCGACATTACATTATTTCGACACATTATTCCATTTATATGTTATATATATATGCGTGTGTGTATCGCGCGCGTGTATAATATCTGTATATATTTTTATATGCATGTATACGTGCAAGTGTATATATATATATATATATATTATGCACGAGATCTCTGGATGACTGTTACAATCAGTCCACAGGAACATAAAACACAATATAATATTATTTTAACGATAGGTCTATATATTTACATAATATCGTAGCATCTATACACGTTCTTCTTGAGTGAACGATCGTTCCAGATATTTTATACGGAGGTTACGCGTACATTCGCTTGGTTTTTTTCTTTTGTTTTTTAAATACGGATTGTCGGTAGCTTGTGTTTACACCTGGTTGCCCGCTTGAAAACATGATAATAAAATTAGCGAAGTAGGTGCAGTCAAAACACCCAAAGGAAAATGTGTGTGTTTTATATCACAAGTTTTTATTTTAAATCACAATTCACTCCAAAGAGTTATGATTTTGTTTTTTGAGCGTACATACTTTCTTGTTTCATCGAAAAAAAAACTAATAAAATACACATGCGTAATGCATATAGATTGTTATAAATAGTAATAGCGCGTTATGAAAAACATGTTTCTCTCTTGAAATACTGCCGTGCAATGTGTGCAATCTCGCGGCACACATATCCGAGTTTAAATTTAATAGAAAATAACATGTGTGTGCTTTGTTTTTTATATGGTAAAAAGTATACGTGGAAATTTTATAAAAAGTTTGGTTTTTAATAAAAATACACGGGAGAAAAATGTCAATTTTTTAAATGTTCTCTTGTGTGCGACTTTTTTATCAAGATTGTTTTTAAAAATATCAATACGATCGTCGTATGGAAGTGATATTTTTAATTTTAGGCAAGCAATTGCATTTTAACTGCATATTTTATAGACGTTTAACGAAATATTTGAGATATAGAAAACTTTTATATCTTGTCTGAAACAAAAGATAAGACAATTTGTTGGGTGTGTGTCTGTGTATGTGTGTGTTCGTTTTAAAAAATATCGAATATTTGTCTTTATATTCTGATTATCTCATATTTGGCTTATCATCATCAAAGAAGTTCATCATATATATATATATGTCGAGAATATACAATGCCCTTGGAGAGAATAGTTGCTTATAGAAAGATAGGCACGAGAGATGTAACATCTGCTTTGAGTAGATTATCAACAAGAATATTTGTTATATAAATATCGATTATATTAAATTTAACCGTTTGCGTCTCTCAACCCTGTTTGTTTAATAAAAGACGTTCGACGATGTGTGCTTAAATAATAACATTCTTAAATTAAAAAATTAAAAGAACTCTCTCTTTGAAGTTTCTCTATTAATACGCGTGATTATGCTTATAAATAAAACATGTAACGTTTATGTATGTATATATAAATATATGTATATAAATACCGGCGAGGTTTTACTTTTTTTTTATACACACGATAAATATAAATTCTCACCATGACACATTTAAGGAGTTATTCTTTCTTGATTCGCGAAAAAGTCTTCCTAACTACCGCCTACGTGTACAATAAAATCATATCACAAGTTTCGCAATTGTTTATCTCCGATATTTACACGCAAAACCTATATTGTGATAAGATACTACCAGTAAGTATCACATAGAGCAATATGATATTTCAATTAAATACATCATAGAGACTATGTATAAAGTTAACGATTCATTTCTTAACCTTTTAACTGCAGCGCAATTCAACACAAAAAGCGTTCGCGGCGGCGGCGGCGACGTCCGCAAGTGACGAGCGATTTTTGTTTTCTATTATATCGAACATATACGTTGTATTTCCGCAATGTGTATGAGAGAGAAGCTATTTTTTAACAACGAATATTCGCCGTCTGCAGAAAAGGGTTAATCGTGAATTTTATTACGGAACAGAACAACAGGCGGGGTATATATACATACATATTTCAGAGAGAACAGACTTTTCTCGCTCGAATAATAAAATAATTTAGTTACTTTCACAGAGTAGATTTTTTTTTTTTTATATATAGTAAGCTCAAGCATATGACTGATCCAACGATATAGCTATTTTATTTCCCTTTTCAACCCAATTTCTGAGACGTCCTCTGAGTTCTTCGAGACTTTTCGATTTTGCCTTGTTTATCCTCTTGTACTTGACGTCTTTTGGCTTTGTCACGGATCTGTGGTTGCTCATTACCCTGTTATACGTTACCTTAAAACAATACAAAAATCGATTTGTGACAAAAATGTGTTTCAAGACGTTTCAACTTAAATACAGTGTCAGAGTGTCACTGTTTCTTTACCTGCGCCTGCTGGCTTTCGTCTCTGGGTTTCTCAGTGGGCGAAGAACTCGTCTCCTGAGCCAGTCTCTCGAAACTACCGTAGAGATCCTGCAGCCTACCTTTACCGTTGCCCAAGTTTTTTCCCCTCTTGTCTTCGTACTCGGAGATTTCCGTCGATTCGGATGGATCCTGATTGTTTTCGCTATCACCGTCTTCTTCTACGGAATAGACGGTCTCCAATATCTCCGGTCTTCGGAGAAGACCGTTGCACCGTCGCAACGACGAATATTTGCTCGACGGCTCAACCGCGTCGGACACGGAACGAATCACAGTTACGTCAGTAATATTAGAACGAAACCTGCGGAGAAAGAAATAGAGAGACAATTCACAAAGTTGAACACACGTACTTATATTAAAATTGCAAAGAGTAAAAAAAGATATTTATTTTTTGTTTGCTCTCGCTTGTTCTCAATTTTATTTTATACATTTATATAAAGATGTTTATTATTTGTCTCTTCACAGATGTGATTTTCGTTAATCGATTTGCATCATCAACACGCACCTCGGTGGAGCTGGATCGTCGGCGGTTTCCTCGAGCACCACGGCGCTGTCGCTGTCTCCCAAACTGTCCAATCTGTCCAAGGCGTCGCAGGGCGGCGAATCTCTGGTGCCCGTGCTCCTGTCCGCCAATCGATTCTGCAACTGCCGGATCACTCTCTGTTGTCGCAGAATGATTGATTCTCGCTGACTCAGACTGGCTTCGATCTCTTTCTGCTTTCTACAGAGTCTCGACTCGAACAGCAGAAGCTGCGACGACAGCGTTCGCAGCTGCTCGGCCTTTTCCCGCGTCAATCGGGCCACCAAATCTTCCTGCGGAATCTCATCGTGAGTATACGACAACAAAAACAAAACATCGAGACGCCCGAGTCTCTCTGACTGTATAAATTATATTAATTTCCCATCCTACGCTCCCTGTCACATGTTTACACGGATGTACAATATTTACTCGCGCTGATACTTCGCAACGTAATAGGTGTACCTCGTGATATATTAGTGTCACGTTATTCGCTTCGTATATTAAGTAATTAATCAGCGGGGCGATCGTTATATTATCAATTTATAATGTTGACACGCGCAGAGACTCTCTCTCTCTCTCTCTCTCTCTCTGTTTATTAATTTCCTTAATTAATGTGCTGTTTAACTGCTCCGTCTCTCCTTTCTTCAAACATCGGGATGTCGTGATGTTAGACGTCCGCGTATGTACTTTTGACACACCGGTTCGGGTACAAGAATATTATCTCCGTAGTTCTTATACGCGCACCGCGCGCCGAGTGGCGTGTTTTGCCTTTCGCTGCTCTCATCGATGCACGCGTCAAACTACATGTTCGCAATGTACGATATGTAACATATACGCGCGTATACCGTATCCCGCTTTGCGTTGCTCTCCGTGCCCATCACTTCCTTCCGTTCTTCCGCAAGGAACAAGACGAGTCCATTACTCCTCGCTACTGCGTAAATCGCAACCGGATTAAGTGGCTATTGTTGTTGCGCGCGGCGCATTTTGAGAACGAACGCACAACGAGAGTAAAACCGAACCGCGAAAAGAGATTCTAAATAAAACAAAATAAGATTAAAAAGAGGAAAAAATTTGAAATTTATTAAATTTATTTATTTATTGCATGCACCATTTGATATATGATTTTAATATTTAAAACTGATATTACTTTGATAACAAATGTTTAGAAGAAAAATTGTTATTGCTTTAAAGAAATTGTGTTTACAGAGGTGTGAGATGTTTGTCTCGCGTGAAACTTCATCGGGGAAAAAGTTGCCGTTACAAAATATATAACAAGCGTATCACACAATGTATTAATAATGCGCCATTTGAGTTGAACGAAAAGTATGGACGAGAAGTTGTTATCCGACGCTCCACCGTGTATTTCCACGCAATCTCTCCCCATCGGGGGAGGATGTATTCCGTGCATATGTACTACGTCTGTTTCTCCCGCGCAATAACCGGAGAAAGGGCGGGATAACCGGAGAAAGAGAATCATTTCGCAGCAATTATTCGCCCCGTAGATTGCCGGCAAATTTAGTGGGAGAATTTCTTTCTTTTTTTTTTTGCTGAAGAGCTACTCTCGGAATTGTTCGTGGTCACGCGAAGTCGGGCGCCGAATCGTACGATATCACGAGACGCGTTCTGACTTATCCCGGAAGCGCACGGAAATCCTATTTATGCTAATGATTCGTGACAGCAGTGCCATTTTGCTTACCGGTTTATAATTTGTCTTGCTCCAATTACACTAGAGATAATAACGCACGAGATATCGACGAGTATTTTAGAGACAAATAAATAAACGCGATTAATAAACTCGTATAAGTGCGTAGGGGGAAAAAAATAAAAAATTTCAAAAGGAAAAAACGACGAGAGAGATCATAAAATGTGTTCATCGATAAAACTTCGTTTTCCAATATAGTATATATATGTGTGTGTGTGTATATATATATATATATATATATACTATATAAATACTCGACTCGAATTTGAAGGATATTTCAATTGCGGTTTGTTTGTCTATAACATGAAAGCGAGCGAAACGGTTTTTTCGTTCAAAGCGATGGAGAGATACGTATATTTTGCCCGGCTCGCGTATTTTAAATAAATCACCGTGTATCTAATATTTCACCGTCCGTAACATCGGGCAACGAGCTGTGTTTTATGGTTTCCAGAGGTAATAGCTTTGATCGATCGTTTCGCGTTTTTTCCCTCTTTCCTCCCCTCCTCCTCCGAACAGACCAATCTTCTCATCGAAACGAGAATTGTGTGTGTGCGACCTCTTTGCATGCAGAAGTTCCTTCTTCACTGACTTGCCTGTAGTTTGAGGGTCCTTCGCCAGGCGAGCATTTGGTGGGCCTGTGCGCGTTGCCTCGCCCTGAGTGCCGCTATGACCGACTTGGCTTCCTCCAATGACGTCACTTCCACTTCATTATTGTCCTTCACCTCGCCCGACAAGTCACCGACTCGTCGGTCCTCGTCAACGGTAGCCAATATGCAGCTGTCCATCGACGTCTCGTCGAAGCTGCAAACAGAAAGTAGCACGGTGAGTGACTCTCTCGGTCGTTTCGCATCTGTTGCAACTTTCGGTGTAGCAAATACTCCGGGATGTTAAACAAAAAAAAACACTTCAAAGTAAGATGTACCTTATATTAACGTTTACAAAAAGCAAAAAACAAAATATCTCCGACCGAGTTGCAATAAAACGTTGATGTTTTTTTTACACACAAACGAAGCCACAACCGCAGCTGTCGATGCACATATGACATATATATATATAATGACTCTTCATTAAATCTAAATTAACGCAAACATACGGAGACTCTTGATGTGAGTCTCAATGTGAAATACTATATATACGCAAGAAGTACGACGTCAGTTAGTTATATCTTTTATTTCGATAATTGATTTTATTTTTTCTTTTTACTTTTAAAACTGGAGTTTTCGCGCTATTCTTGACGCTATATAAAACTCGTGTGCGTGAAACCGATATCGATCTCTATCTGGAAAATTTACATCGCGTGCTGTATATCAAATGCATACATCTGCGGTTCTGTGCATAAAATCAACCAAATGCCCCATGTGTTGTGACTCACGTCAGTGGTCGATGCAAAAAGAAAAAGAAACGCAAGCTCGCTCGTCTTGGACAAAAGTTAAACTCGGCTTTCAATACATAATAAGAGAATAATGTCGACAGATTATACATAAGTGCACCTATGTATAATCAATCTTTTTTTTTTTGTATGTTTGCTCGAGAAAACTTGTGAAAGCGCAGACTCGAGAATAAAAACTTTTGACGTGGCGAATGCATCGCCGAGAATAATTTTCAGATGTGACCGATAGAAAGAGAGAGAGAGAGAGAGAGAGAGAGAGAGAGAGAGAGAGAGAGAGAACTTTGCTCTATTGTACGCGTGTGAAAGTAAACGCGATCGAAGTGTGGCGCGCAATCTTGGAAGAGAAAACTTCTATTTCTTTTCAAACTAAAAAAAAAAAACAAACAAACAAACAAACAAACAAATAATCTTCCATCAAATTACCTCGATATTTTATTTCTCTACGCGGATAAAGAAGAATTCCTGAAAACTCTTTTAACAGAAAAAAATTGAACGTTATTCGCGTGCTCTTTATTCCCGACACTCCTTAACCGACACGTCTCTGCACACAGCCCGGCAAACTCGGAGAGAAAGAGAGAAAGAGAGGGAGAGAAAAAGAGAGAGGAAGTTACCGTCGTCGTGTATTCATTCCGATTGAGCGGAGACAAATCCGCGAAGAATACAAACTGTTAAGGCAATCTGCATAACTCGAGCGAAGAGAGAGTTCGAATCATTTTACAAATTTATGTGCGTTCTCTATTTAACCGCAGCATGTATTTACGCAAAGCTCTTCTCTTTTATCTTTGAGTCTCAGTCTCTCTCTCTTTCGAGACTCCGCTGACTAATTAACCCTAAAATAAATTATGCATGAGTCACGAGGCCGCGCCGGTGAATTTGACACTTTTCCTCTCGCATGATCGATCGATCGCGCCCTGCGTGAGAGCGAGGGATCGAAAAATCCCCCACGGTGCGTACGCGGATGGAGAAAGAGACGCCACGTCAGGTAACCGCTCGAAGAGCGAGAATATGGACCCGCTGCGATATAAATGCGAAAACAAAAAAAAAACAAACAAAAAAAAAAAGAATAGCCGATGATCGAGACAGCTTTTACTGCGATAGACACAGGCGTTTAAATTGTGTCTGTACATTGCCTACATATTGTCACTTTTATATGCGATGGCTAATTATTTGCAGAATGTACACACAATAACATACATATAGAAATTAATTATCAATTTTTACACGTACCTATTTTCACGGTTAATTACTCGTACATACGTGGAGACCGCGCAGTCGAAATGTTTTGACAAGATTCAAGTGCATAGAGTAATTATTTAATTGATGGATTAATTACACACACTGCCGCACTTGCTAACACGCCTTGATTGCACTTGTGATCATTGGAAATTGATCTAAATTTGTTGACTAAGCACCCGTTTGTTATCTCGGTCTTCGCGCGCAGTGTCTCCGCGTGATTAACGATATTGTGTACATGTATATTTATATAAAAGGGAACGTCGTGTTTGGCTTTTCGTCAGAAACTCAATATGGGAGAGCTCGTTATCGTCTGATTTCTCGTGCGCGATACAACAATGCGTCACCCTTAGGGGCTCAAACGTCTGAGATGGATACCGCCGGCAAATATTTCGTGCGCGGTATTTCGAGTCTATCTCTGCTACGGTATCTACACATATGTGTGTGTACATATATGTATATATATATATATATATGTATATATATGAGGGATACGTGTATGTATCATATATAGCGTACGTACGTACGTATGTGGCATGCCCGAGTGCGTGTTGCGGCCAGATGGGTATTGTGCGCAAATCCGCGTGCACGGTGGCGGCGTGTCTCATGGCGACCCGCGTGTACACACAGACGCGCCGCAGAAATACTGGGCGCTCCGGGAGCGCGGATATAATGCTCGATAGGAATTACAGTCACACAGAGTGGCGTCAAAGGGAGAGCCCGTGAAACCGCATACGGTCGTTTAGGCCGCTGCCAGATTAAAAGGACAGACACTTCTTTGATACAAACACTCACATTTCTCTCGAAAGGGGAGGTGCATCAAAGGCGTGCGTGAAATAAAAAAATATATATAATAATAATAATAATAATAATAATAATAATAATAATGTAAAATATAAAATAATTAAGCGCAGAAAATTCCGCCTCTCAAAGGTGTTATATTTATAATTACAAGATTATATGTAATTAATTAATGAGTAATTATAATTAAACGTATAATTTAATTTAATTATATGCACATATATGATTATTTTTAATTTACTTTTTTAATCATATAAAAGAGCTATAGTACATACACATATACTGTAAATCTCATTAATTATCTTTAACGCAATTATGACTCGCACGTATGATTCGACGCCGCGCGAATGTTTTTTTGGATTGAAGAAGAACAGGTGCACTGTGTTACTTACATCAAGATATATCGAGTGTGAATAGCGGATTGTCAGATTAGCTCTCCGAGCTCAAAGCGCGTCTTTAAACGCGAACGGTGCAGACACAGGTGTTCGAAGATCGCCGTCTTTGGTTATTACACCTGCTGCTGTGTTAAAACGTTCGTACAACGGACGTTTCCTCGTTGAGAGAAAAACAATGCGACATAGAAAAAAAACATTACAAAATTTTGATTAAAACAAGCCGTTGAAACAAAGTAATTAGATGAAACTGAGAGATCGGGCGAGCTAATTAAGTAATATTCCACTGAGGTAATACCGAGAGGATTCATCCCTCTCTAGTAATACCTATCTCGCGTTTGTAGAATCCTCTTTAGTGATTTATCTCTCCCCCATCGTGATAATCTTCCTTAGAGATAGGATTCAACCCTCCCTCCTCCCTCGGTTCTTTGGAGGAAAACTCCCATGCTCAATAGCCTTTAGTTCTCGTCGGGATTTTACAAATATTGGACTAGCATAACTCGCCGTGTTATCGAATACGTGACATCGCGAGCTCGAGTTTCTCTTCTCGTAGCTGTGTGTAAATTGTAGCGCGGGTATCAAATATCATATATTACAACTCTTATCGCTACCGTGCACAAGTGTGTGTGTGAGAAAAGAATAAAATGACTACGAACTTCGTTACGCGCAACACGCAATCTCCGATTTTGAGGCAAAAAAAAAAAAATATCGTTGACGCAAAATATGCCTTCGAGTAGATATGTGTTATTATTGTTAATATCTACGTGATTAAATCGATCGGCTGAGTTACGAACGTGCGAAATTGGAAGATTCGCGTTTCCGATTGGTTTCTTTGTCTTTTGCTGTCTTTCGAGTGTATTCCGCTTGAGTGACTCGAAACAATCGAACGGAATCTCTCGGGAGGGACGCGGAAATCGATGACTTCCAATCGTGAATTATCAAGACAAGAGAGAGAGAATCCGTAATGTATGTTGTCTGTTCAAAAAAAAATTAAATTACATAATACAGAACGCGTTTTAAGAGTGCAATATAATTGCACTCTTTTGACATGCGACGGATGTAAACAAATTTTGGAGTGACAAAACGATCATATATAAAAACCGGATTGTTTGATCAATTTTCCTTGAAGTGCGCACGTTTGGAATATTTGTTCGGAGAAGAGAAAAAGTCGATATTGAACATCTAATTTCGTTAGAATTCGGAGAGTATCATCCGTAGCTCGCAGGAACGAGACTGCGGAGTACTTGGAGAGCGCGCCAGCTGATGTACATTTAACAAATCTGCGTAATAATTCACGCACGCCGGCAATCTCGCGGCTAATATATATATATATATATACTTCTCTAGATCTGTAATTCCGTATTTGCGACGACGAAGGAAATTGAATTTGCGCGAAAAACGAGCGAGTTTGACGAGAAGAGAACCTGCTCGTGCGACTTATAACCGAAGCTATCTGCCGATAACGTTGCATGGCCGTTGCGCGATCGAATTTATTAGAATGACAGGTTGGTAGTGAAGCTAGCTTTAGAACCGCTCATACACACACACACACACACACACAGAGCACTGGTTTTCGTTACCTCAGCCGTAGAACTTTTGTCCTTTTGCCAGGCAGATGCACTTTATATTTGACCGTGCACGTCGCACAAAGAAAGCAATACTGTGTGTCTCCGGAGCTGCTCTTATTGTTGTCGAAAATCTTTTTTTTTTTTATTATTATCTCTCTAATATTCTGACAGAACTGTATTAAATTTCTTTTGATGAAAACCAAGTTTATTAATTCTTTTGTTGATTTCTTTTTGAGAAACTAATTTTAATAATTTTAGAGAGACAAGAATCGACCCGCTCCTCTGCAAAGTCAGTTACGGCAGTGGATAATTTTTTCAGAAATATCTCTCTAGAGAGAAAAGCGAGCGCTTTCTTTTTTTACTGCACGAGGAAATTGACGCGCGATGTTATTCATGACGGTCTTTCAAAAATGCATGTCATCGTTCCGGTTACAACACAAAAACTCGAGCCGTGAAATAATGAAGCGCGTAGATGGGCGGTCCAACTTACGCACCGCGAAAACACATCGGGTTAAACCTGTAATCCTCTTCCCACTCATCGATAGATAAACCGCAATTTCTCAAGGGTGAAATATAACTCCGCCCGGCGCACATACATTACGTACGTCGTGAAAACAAGCAGCTGCCGCGCGCAAGCCGATATATGTAGAGGGAGGACGATGCCGAGCGCGGTCCGTCCGGCATTCGCTCGATCTACCTCTAAATTGCCGTAATTTCGACCGTCCGGAAATGATAGCATCTGCCGAATGCGCCCGCGCGCCCGTTAACAGATTTTACACGACAGATACGTCTGTTTCGCAAGACAGACAGATACAACATCTCGCATCGCGCGACAGAGAAACGGAACGTAGATATCTCTCCGCCTGATTCCTGTTCCGCGTGTGGTCGTATTTTGTCTCTATTATCTAAATAAATTATTCCGCGCCGGTATAACATAAATTACATGCAGTGCGAATAATTTTGTCGTCACAAGATTTGACGATTAAAAATCTTTAACTTTTATTCCATCAGTAATAATTATCCACGCAAATACAAATCACAAAAAAGCTACTTTCATCACTAAGTTGCGATCCATCTGTGCCAATTTTTTTTGGAACAATTTTCCAGATTTTCAATCTTCCATCCGTTCGATTTTTTTTTTTTTTTATACAAACTCCACGCTCTACGTCTGTTTACTTTTCTATTTCGCTTATCGTAAGTGGAGTGTTCCGAAATCGGCGACGGAAAATCACCTTACTTTTTCCATAAAAATCCAAGTTTCCTCAAAGAAATCTCGAAAGACGCGGAAGATGCGTCTCTTTCACGGACACTTCATACGTGTAAGCAATCATCGAAGGTTTCAATACGTCTTGTGTGAATGTGTGTGTGTGTGAATAAAAAAAATATAAAAATCTAATAAGAAAAAATAAATCTCTTGAGAAGCAGAAATGCGTGGTCGCCGTAGCGCGACGAACCGAAATGCGTTTTAGCTTTAAAACGGATCTGCCCGCCGGAAACGGCCAAGTACGGTCCACCTGCCGCTGTCTAGTCCGCGCAGACATTATTCACGAACCGTAAAGTTGCGCGGACTATGCGGGCTCTGTTGAACGTGTGAGAACGTGCGCCATATAATTTGTTTTTTTTTTTGCGTGGCTACAAATATAGAAAAAATTATGAAAATTTAAAATTGCGTGACGCAGGTTTCGGGGAAGAGCTATATATCGCACATTTTGAGATGACCCAATATGAACCAGATTTATGAGCGTGTGTCGTCGCAATCCAATTTCCACGTGAACTTCGCCTAATCTCAATTTCCCGTTATAAACGCACACGGCTCAAACGGCTCCGCGATATAATCGGATCGGTTGTCGTCGAGAACGAAGGAAGACACTCCTCCCTCCGCTTGAGAGACTTATCGACGACCGGAATCCGGAGTCATTTCCGGTTCCCGCCGTGTGCGTTACATGTTCACCTGTGCGTCATCCGTTCCCCGTCGAGGGTATCGCTCTCTCTCCCCTCCAAACCCTTTCGGCCGTTAAATGAACGAGACAAACAATCCGCCCCAAACTGGCGTAACCCTTTCGCAAACACTGGGCAATCGAACGTTACCGTATGTACTTGTTTCATGCCCGGAAACAATGGGTCCGATTGGCTTCTCGTAGCCCGCGGCACAGCTCCACGCCGAGGAAAAACAACAAAAAATAAACAAACAAAAAAAAACAGAGAACATTGTGCTGACACGTTTCACAATTTCGTCGCCTCCCTTTACACATCGCGGCAGATCGAATGAATTTACGAGCGGTAGGGGAAAAACGTTGATACGCGAGAAAAATTTTGTTTATTTTATTTGTTTTTTTTTGTTGTTCGAAAAAAGAAAGCTTTTAACAAGCGTGTTTTGTAAAATTGATACACACACAACACATGAGACTTGTTTTATACGAAACGGAAGGGGGGGAGGCTTTAATGCACAGTCGAAAATTGATTTAAGAATAATTTATTCGCGCTAAAGTTGGTTCGAATTCGTTCGGGGAAACGAATCACGGGGTATTAACGCGGGAACAGTAATTTGCCGGACACAACTGGAACACCGTTAACAAATCCTCTGTGATCCTCTATTAGAGGTGACCGATTCGCAAACGACCAATTTTCATTACGATGCGGTAATACATTTCGGCCGTGTCCATTTGGGCTCGTGTCCGAGTCTCGGCCAATTATACTCTGCTTGTGTACAATCAACAGAGAAATCGATATATATAACACCTTGTCGTCATATCCATCCAGATGCACATATGTATCTATTGTGTATATGGTTAGCGGGGATTATTGTGTGCGTGCGTGCGTGTTGTCATATCAGGAATGTAATAAATACCTCGACGCAGCTGCGCGTTTCTATCAACAAGATACTACAATAACTGAATGTAAGACGTGTGTCAATTCTCTGGCAAAACTCGCAATTTGCAGATCTTACACTGCCATTACATTACCTCTTTTACACTTCTACTCCCTCGAGCAATTGTCGGTTTTTTAAATGAAAAACGTTTGTTGTCAAATTTACTCAATGTCGTCTACATTAATTCAACGCGCTATAATAGACGATACCTGGCCGCGTTGGGGTCGTCATACACACACATACACACGCGCGCGCGCGCGCGATTGCTCTTAATGGTTTATTAAATTAATCCACCTAATTAATTGCTCGGTGCGTAAACGCTCATTATAATTGGCGGGGAAAAGGGAGTCTCGCCGGTGCGCGGGGAGTACAAGTACATTGTAGATAATTTACCGAGTCATTTCAAAGGCTCGCAATACGTTTAATATAGACCGATGCCTGATTGCGAGCGGCATATTAACGGGTTATTAGGCAGGACGCGACGCAGGGCGCAGCCTAACCGCGCAAATTGCTCGTTCGCGTGTCGAGTCTTTTGCGAGAGAGTCTGTCCGAGTAGGACGGGAAAAAAACTTCCGACGCGCATGAAGAATTAATTACATACGCGTCGGAAAAAAAAAAAAAAATAAGCAACCTCGCGAATAAATTGACTCGTCGAAAACAAAAGGAAGAAACGTTTGATGCATTTTTGACGATGCACGTCTCATTGTTTAAATATTATTTATCGATTTAATTCCAACAAAAAAAAAAATAGATCTGGTTCTCTTTAAACTCCTCAATCATCTCCTTCATCTCTTGCGCCATCAAGAGTATTCCCTACGACTGCTTCGAACAGCAAGAAGAGTTAACTAATCAGAGAAGTTAGGCACAACTAGTTGAAGGAAAACACGTGACTGTTGTACGAGCATTGGTAGCCGAGTAGGTAGTACATAAAGGTACTCCTTTAATTGCTGATCTAATCAACGTTTAATTTGTGGCTTTAGATACGTAATCATATCCGACGGGTAACTTGTACGAAATTGCTCGGTGTTACACACGAACGGCGGATTAAGCTTAGGTAAGCGGTTTCAAGACACACGTGGCGAAAATACGAATAAGAAATTTACACGAGAGACAACAAATTCCAAATAAAAAAAAAAAAAAAACAAAAAAGACGGAAATCTATTTCTTTCAATAAACTTCTGTTTCTTCTTTGTTAAATTTACGCACAAATATATACTCTCTCTGTCTCTCTCTCTCTCTCTTTCACTCTCGTTATATTCCCAAAATACGATAGCAAGCTAATTTATTTTCCCGCGTTACACACCGCAGAAATTAAACACCCCGTAAACAATATCCGTCGAACGTTGAGCGCGCGCGGATGCATTGTCGCTCGCTCGCGAAAACCCATCGGTCCGGGTCGTACATACAGGGTTTTGCAATTATCGTGTCCTTTGTCACGCGCGCGGACAAAAGAAAAGCGGAAGAAATATCGCTTTCGGGCATAACGCGCGCGTTTCGACAACGGAAATTATGACGCAACCGGCGAATTAACAACAACAACGTCTGAAAGTAAGAGAAAACACTCTGTCCACATCGACGTGTTGTAACTTTCCCAATGGGAGGAAAACAAAGCGGGAAAATAACTCGCGAGGTTTTACGAGGTTCGAGTAAGTATTTTCGGGCAAATCGTTTTCGTCGAGAGACTCAACCGTCATTTGACCACGTGTTTTTCAGAGAAAAACAAGTAGTATTCTTTTTGTTTTTTGTCACACAAGCAATGATATATCCACATTTGATCGACGTTGTTAATAAATACGCCAAAAAAATACGCGTACCTTGATATATACACACGTTTAATCCCTGACAGAATTTAATACGATTTGTTTTTTATTGGCAATCGCTTCGATTTTACAACGGACATGTAAATCGGATTCTCGATTAATTGAATAGGTTCAATTTCAACAGAGCTAACGTTTTAAAATATATTTAACGACACGCGAACAGAATATAAATATACATGTTAAAAAATTCGCATAAATCGAAATCACTTTCCGCGCGACAATAATCGCATTGGCTCTTATCACGCACATATAAACGCATTTATATGAACACATTTACTATATATACACATAATATACCTATGTATTATATATATATGTTATAATATGCATAAAATATTACATATACATATTATATTGGAGATAAGTGCAAAACAATTTTGATGGATTTCGCGATAAAAAAATGGACCAAGTAATTTGATTAAAACTGACTTATTCATTCAACTAAGTAATCCCCGTTGTTTTCTATTATCTTTCGCTGTTGTACTAGAACAAACAAAACGTTTTTAATGAAATTACTTGGTTCATTTTTCTACCACGAAATCCATCAAAACTTTTACACTCGTCTCAATATTATATATATATGATGATATATATCTGTACATTATATATTACGTGTATATATGCGTATTTTATTACAACAATATAGAGAGAAAGAGAATTACCTTTTTCGTACTCAAAAAAGCGGGAGAGCAGTGCCGCGCGCACGCGCGCGTCTCGATTTGATTTGACGCATTCCGCGCGAGCAAAAAACCAGATTGACACCTCGATGTCGCATTACAATTTTCTCTCCTCTTCGTTACGTCGAAACGCTATATCGTCCGCCGGCGAGCAACGCACGACAGATGAAACATATCATTTATTATCAGAGCGCGTCGATCCCTCGTCGGGTCTCTCGCGTCGTTTCTCCTTTCGACAAAGGGCGCGTCGACGATCGGGAGCTTTCGTGAAAAAGCGAGCGTGCCGTGTGCGTGTACATATCTCTAGATCTCACCGACGCGACGAGGATATGATCGCGCGCGATTCAACGAAGGATAAAGAAGACGAAAACTTAGCCGCGGCAATTAGTTCAGATTACATATGTCCGCGCGTGATGCGTGTGCGCGACCAATATTACACACAGTCACAGGGACACGTGAGAGATTTACAGGGACAGTGACGGATTTAAAAGACAATTTTCAAATAAAGCACACGCGCAAAAAAGATAACTATATTATAATAATAACAACAATAATAATATAATTTTGTACGGTTATTTTGTTTTTTTTCAAGCTTTCCTTAAGAAAACTGTCGTAACTTTTACGAGCACTGCGAGAGATATTCAAAACACATTTTAAAATGCAAAGTATTTCATGTGTCGTCGGTAGTTTTGAATTTTATTCTTGATGTTTTTATCGATTAATTTTTTTTTTTTCATTGATTTCGCGAGCAAAAGAAAGACGAGAAAACTTCACGTCTTAATCGTTGTTAATTTGCGTGCTGCTTCGCAAGGTGTGTAAGTTTAAATCCGTCGCTGAAAGGCGGGTTAATACAATCGTTGCCGCAGAAATGAAAAGCAAAGAGTCAAACAGAAACAGAGATGAAATAGGATGTGAGGAGAGCGGAGAGATGAAAGGACGGATAACGAGAATTAAACATCGAGAGATTCCCGTGCCAAGTGCCGCTTGCTTTTACGGTTGTCAATCGATGATTTGCGGTATCGCGCGCGCGCACACGCGACATTTGCGCGCGACGCATACGACGATCGAAATCCGACGGCCTGGTGCCAATTAAATCCCTTTTATACGGCCGTTCTCTTATCCCGCGGAGTTCATTTTACGCGTTTGATGTCTAGTTTACACACACACATACACACCATTTGAATCGCGCGCGCGTCATTCTTCGTATCAACAAGATTTTATTTTATTTTTTTTTGTTTTAACTTTACGACGCGATTTTCATCAAAGTAACAATTTTTTACCACGCGGTTTTAAGATCATCGATAAAAAATTTCTATTGCCACACACACGCACACTCGGCATTAATGCACGCGGCTGTAAAATATAAGACTTGTGCTTTCAAAGAATTATAAAAGAAAAAAATTCAAGTACTTTAATTTAATTTCTAAAAAGACGTAACCAAGGATTCTCAAAATCTTTCATACAAATCTCTTGTTTGTTATATAAAACGGCTAATTATCGCATTCTGAATTTCTTGGTGCAAACGGAAACGTGGCGTTACGAAACGCCACGCTAAGTGGTGCACTTTGCATCCCTCTCCTCTCCCTGGTTACGCCAACTGGTTGATCAGAGAGCAAAGAACTTTTCAAACAGCAATAAATTACGCAATATTCATAAAACTTTCGAAACAATACGGAGTGTTCACAAATCGCAACAGAAAGAAAGTTTCGCAAAGCTTCTTCGCTGTTTAAAAAGTGACTTTTGTCTCCTAACGTACACAAAGATGGGGAACATCGTTTCTATAAATAGACCGTCAACACCCAAGGGTCCTCTTACAGCGTTAATTACGTGCTGGGGGATTTCAGCTCCGTTCCAAGTACGATTATAATACGGTCTGAATAAGAAAAGCGTCCTGAGACGGGGGGAGATCGGACTTCTCGGATCTCCATTGCGAATCTGCCGCTAACTCTTTGACGACCGACGGAAGCGGCTCTTTTTTTTTATCACTCTTTCGTTCTTTCTCTCTCTCTCATTCTCTCATCATTTTCTTAACTCAGACGACGGGGGTTTCTGACGCGCGCGGGCTAATGACCGCGTGACTTCTTAAACCGGAGGTTCTGTTGAAGGAGATGAATAGTCAATTCGGCAATAAATCAGTCTAACGTCCCTCGCAAGTTCCCATTTGCACTCTCTCTCCTTTGTAGCACGCGCCAAGGCATGCTACAAAGCAGGCGCGGAGCACAATGTATATTCGTGTTTATATATCGCGGTGAGAGATCGGTGAAAACATACGTATTGCTGTTATTTGTTCGCCAAGTGCACGTAACAACTAACAAAGAATAAAAAAAAATATATACATATATGTATATATAATTAATCTAAAAGCAGATCTTTTTCTAAAAACGTGTTTTTATTTACAATTTCGCTCTTCAAGAAAAAAAATATTTTTCTCTCGTAAAAACACGCGGATGTAATTTCTATTCCACGTAGTTTGTTTAGAAACTTCACATTGTATTCTGACAAAAGATAAAAAATATCAAAATAACTTCAGATTATGTTCTAATAAAGATAAACAAAAAAACAAAACTATCGCGGATGCGCGTGTCGTTGGAAAAATATATTGAAGTTTATGAATTACTCAATTCGCGAATGTTTTCCACGGATTTAAATGTCCGAGGCAATAAACAACGCCAAACCAAGAGAGCGCGAATTATTCATTGCAACATTACTCAAACATCGGTCCGGTTTGAGAAATCGGCATTATGTCCGCGTTAATTACCGGTCGTCAAAGAATTGATTTGTGATTTTACAGCTACATGTAATACAGCTGTGCCAAACTATAAACATTGAAAGTACATTATCGATCGATGGCTCGTAGCTACATTATGTTCGACATTTTATTCCAAAGATGTGGCGCGTAATGCAAGATTTATATTACGAGATTAAAACTAGCAATGTTGCATGAGAAAAGCAATTTTGTTAAAAATATCAAATTACGTGACGTCATAAATTTGATATTTTTTCTTTTACTCTTCTATTTTTTTAAAATTAGTTTGGATAAACACTTCAGAAATAAACCAACAATTTGCATACGCGTTACATTTTCACGCACGCACACACACACATACACACAAAATTGTATAATAATCGTTATAAATTCGAATACTAATCTATCAAAATTATACTCATCTGCTCTGCATCCTGCAGCGATCGGTTCCGTTCCACTTCGACGTTTCCAAAATTTTTCCGTAGAAGGTCTTCCGAAAACACGTTGAAATAATTCATGAACGTATCGATCAAAAGCACTTTTGTCCCATTTGCAACATTCATGGCATTATCGATTGCTCCTTTCATAATGCATATTTTATAAGAACAGTCTATGACTAGAGAGTCTTTCGAAACACGAGTCTTTCGAACATCCTCATTCGTTATTCAATTGCTACAATTTGCATGACAAATTGATGTCAAATAATAAAATAAATGGCGATTGTAAGATGTCAAAGTCGTTAAAGTTTTCAAACAGTCTTTTTTGAGATTACAAATTTTTATTTTAATATTGACGAAATTGACAACTACGATTAGTACATTAAAAATTAAGCTCTTTTCTCTCTCCCTCTCTCTCTCTAATATCTTATATATAGATGTGGTTTATAAATGTTTATAACATGGCAATATGAAGAAAGATTTAATTCACGCTAGAAATTTGACTTACGGAAAACATGGAGAAGAACTCGCAAACTTTATCGAAAGGATTTATTCTTTTCTACACTATCTCTCTCGCGTCTCCACGTGATATCTCTAGGGAAAGCGCAACGACTCAGATAGAAAGGCAAAAGTCAGCCAACAAATCTTTCTTGTCGAAAGATAAGATAAAAATTCTTTCTAAACATTGACGTTTTATTCTCTCAAGGTTTTGAGCTTTTTTTTAATCAAAAATAATAACACTCGATAAAAAAAAAAAAAAGAAGAGATGTCGAAAACTAAAAATTATTTGTACAAAAAAGTGTTAGATCCAATTGTATATATTGAGTTAATAAATTTAGTTAAAACCGGACGCGCGGGGGGCTAGTGTTCACACGACGCGAAACATTCGGATACAAAGTCGCAAAGCAAACGATGAACACCGGGAGCGTTACTGACTCACATTGGTACACGCAATGATTCGCGAGCGCAGGACGAATGCACCCGTTTGCACGGACGCGCGAAATGCAACTGCGAGCGGAATTCGTGCGGACCGCAATAGTGGGATGCACATGCTTCTGGAGTCGAGCACGTGCCATTGGTGAACGTAGATATGTGTGTACGTGTGTGCGTGTGTATTTGAGCGAACGAGCGCGCGCGCAATTGCGAACAGACAGATGAGCTCATACCCTTCGCGAGTAAATTTCCAAATTATTATTACATTTCAAATTGGAAATTACCGCATTATTGCAAAATTGTCATTTTGTGTAATTAAAGAAACATGACAAGTGCGTAACGTATCGGCAATAAACAAAAACTAATATCGCCCGAAGGAAGACCGTAATTATTCACTCACGTAATCTTAATCTTGGCAATTGAAAATAAATATTTATAGTTACAGAAATAATTTATTTTACGACTAATACTCTCCTAGAAATAATTTGTTGCCACGCAAATAAACATATCCGTGTATCCGTCGCAATTGTGAAATGTTAAATATAACGCAATGACAATTAACGCTGTTTTTTTTTTTAATTAATTAACACATTTACACATGAATCTCATTTATGTATAGCGAGAGAATGTTTCACCGTACAATCTCGTGTTTGCCGCACTGAATGAAATCAGAACGGAAGAAAGAGAGAAAGAGAATTTGGCGGCTAAGCCGGAACAAATGACTCGTATCGTCAAAAGATAACGCGTTTTTCACAACTTTGCATTTTATATGTGGCCTACGAATTATTACGTATTGTTGGACGACATAAGAACGTTGTGTAACGTGATGAACGACTAAGAGGAAAATAACAATTGTAGAAATATTAGAAAGTAATATTTAACCTTTCAGATTAGAGTTGTCGAAAAAAAAAAAAAAATCTATTGTTAAAACATGAACACGGTGCGTTTTTACATCTGCTTAGTCGCTCGCACGAAAGTCATTTATAATCTTGGGAATTAAACATGTCCGATAGAAATTCTCTCCTTGTTATGCAACGTTGCTCGGGATCTGGTAATTAATCTCCCGTTGCACCGCGACCAGTCAGTCCATTTTTATTCTTATCGCTCCGGAACAATATTTTACTTTCCTTCTCTCTCCTTGTCTCGCGACAAGATCGTTTTTTTTTTGCTGTTTCGTGCGCGAATATCGCGAAAAGCAAACATAGACGGGACTACGTCATAAGTGCGATTAATTTCGTCGGGATGAGAGAAAGAGAGGAAGAGCGCATATAGAGAATACATTCGGTCGCACGGCTTGTCGAAGACCACAACTTTGGCATGTCTCTCGTATACCGGCCGGAGACGCAGACCAAGAAGAGATGTATGGGATTTTTACTTCCGCACAACATCCGGCGAACGAAGCGGCGAACGCTCACCGAAGCATAGAATTGTAACGTTTATCCAACGTGTATCATTCGGGCAACGATTATACTCTCCCGAGAAGGACACCGAGAACAGAAGAGTTTACGAAGAGACCGCAAAAGATTTCCATTAAATTCTCTCAACTTCCGTAAAAATATGTAAAAAAAAAAAAAAAATGATTAATGCTCCGAGAGTGATTACGAGAGAATAACAAAAAATATAACAACAGGCCAGGGAAAGTACCGCAAGCATCGAAGTTATTGTTGTACACTGTCGTTTCACAATTTTAACGAAACGCGTTTCGACCATTACGATAATTTTCGTCAGCCATTATGTGACAACATTCGAATCAGTCAATCGATTTCAAACAAGCATCTCAATTTACGTACGTCTCAAATTTTTGTTCAATAAATTCGAAATCAAAACGCGAATTGAGAATGTTCGTAATAAAAATTCTCCACAAATATGCGTCTAATATCCGTCTCAATATTTTTCACTGAGTATATTTAAAGTACAGAAAAATATATTTACTTGTCTGACAAAACCGCCGCGGATTGCTCGTTTTTGTACATCAAACTATTGTTCCCTTGTGGTTTTCCGGCTGATAAAAAGACCGTAGGCAAGTCGGATACATATATATATATATATATATATATGTACAATACAATATATATATATATATATATATATATATGTATGTATATAATACATATATACGCAAACTGAATAGTCCTCCGAGATGCAGCATGATAAGAAACTCAACACGCGTATTTATATATTATTTGTTATTTGACGATAAAAAAAACCAAATGCCGAGTTTCGCGCAATTTTGAAACGTTAATGGCGCGATAAAATACAGCAGCGACGTGGATGCAGCGCGGTTGAATGAGATGTTATTGACAAATTAATTAATACGGACGCGCGTGTCTCTGATGTGCGCGCGCTGTGTGTGTATGTGTGTGTAGATATTAAAAAAGATATTAAAAACAATAACCTGTCGAGTCACGTGCACACACAAGCGTGTTGTAACCTCATGATGAGGTATTCGCGCGGGTTTTTTTTTCGCGTGAACCTTCAGTTCCCGGATTACGAATAAAAATTGAGTATTCTCACAGAGAGAGAGAGAGAGAGAGAGAGAGACAGAGAGAGAAGAAAGAGAGAGATAGAGAGAACGAACAAAAGGCGATAAAAGCGATGTCAACTGTGCCGCGCAATATACGTCTTCTTTTTTTGTTTTTTTTTTTCGAGGGTTGCCCGAAGCGTTTATACGCTTTGAGACGTTCATCTCGTTAGCGCAAGAGCGCAAAACTACATATTCGGGAGAGAGAGAAACAGAGTCCGAGCTATACGGGAAAGTTGGCTCGGACGACGCGATGTTTCGTCCAGAAATAGTTTAAATACGTCAGTAAAACGCTTCTTTGTCGACCGGAAATTCGAATCTGCAAAGCTCGTAATAGCAAGCTCGATAGAACGATTCCACGGAAGTGACGTCGGAAAGGGATCATATATATACATATATATATGTACTTTCTCGTAGCAGCTGCATAAACGGCAATTATGGTTATATCTCTCCATTCTTGCTCGAAATGTGCGCATGCGACTAGCATGCATACAAGATGTATCGTATACGGTCGCGAGTAATACGCGTGACTGTCGTACGCGCGTACGAAAAAATGTTTGACTGATTCTACACGACTAAAAAAAACTCTTGTATACTAATTATTTTGTAACAAAAAATGTAATTCGTACAGCGCGCAATTATCAAAATTAAATGTTGAACAGTTTTCTTAAACAGAAAAAAAGCAACTGTTACGTGACTCCGATTATAAAAGTACGGCAATAAATCTAAACAATATTCGCCCGAACGCGGCGAAACTGATGCGATGTGTCTGGCACAATTGCGCAGAATCATGAAGATTATATGTAGGAAGAAAAGATTTTTTCCCGTCATACATTATCAAGAGAGCTAACAAGGGATATGCAAATGAAGCATTTTTCGCGGCAAGTCAGACTCCCTTCGGGGTCGAGAGAGAAGAGAGAGAAGAGAGAGAGAGAGACGCGAGCGGGCGCGACGAATATCGTCCGGGCTCCGACATTGAATAATTTCGTGCACTTTTATGCAGAATATAAACGTAGACCCTTTACAAATCTCGCTCTCGCACTCGGGGGAACAATGAATCACACATGTGAAGCGAACGTCGCGATTGTTATGAGAAGCACGTACGCGACTCGAAACTTGAAAATTCTTACGGGGAAAGAGAAACGAGAGCTCCGGATTATGTTCTGACGAACTGAGAACATATCCGCCGGCGAAATGAATCGCGGATGCTCGAGTGCATGTACGTGACGCCATGGCACTGCGAAACATCGCGAACTATTTGTCCCTTATCGAGTAAATGGAAGTACGTAGTATAGAGGTCGCGGCGAAAAGCGCTGACGATTTACTTCTCTCGTCGCCTCTCTCATTTATTCTCTCGAAAACCGAGTTAAAGTAGACGCGATCCGAACAATTACAACGAGAAGTTGAATGAACATTTTTTTTCTGAAAAAGTGAAATAATATATTGACAACGCGGGGAAGAGGAGAGTCGACATATCGCAAACATGATGCCCTAAGCGTCTTACTCGAGGATGACGCACGTATATATATATATACATAACAGAATTTTATTGCCAATATCTGAGATAGGCATTCGCGCGCATATGTGTTTTAAATATCAATATCGATATACATATTGAATCGTAAAGTCAACTCCCTCTCCTCGCCATATTTCATTCTCGTGTTGTACTGCAAAACCAGTAAATTTCACTCGCGCGTGTAATTTTGGAAATTGATGAAAAACCATTCCGTTTCCCGTCTCACCGCGATGACTATTCATTTTCCAAAGTCGTTTTATTTAAACAGAATTCTGTTGCTTGACGAAGCAGCACGTACGCGTTAACCACAGCGCAGATACAAAGCACACGTAGAGAACATAATAACTCGATAATTTTGAGAAGTGAAGATTGTCGGTTTTGCAACGACCATCCTATTTCTCATGTTTCGTTTCCCGTCCATGGTAGTACTTTTGACACGCTCCGATGATATCGTTTCAACTGCGTTTGCGTGTATTGTGTGTGTGTGTGTGTGTGTTACAAACTAAACATTGTTCGTCTCTCATTAGATACAACGCGTTAATTACCGTTTCGCTTTCCCGTGATGAGAGAAGAAGTGCTCGGCGTCGATGTGGCTGCGGCGAACTTTCTGCCGCGCAAAAGAACGCGCTGATCTCGAAGAGAAAGAGAGAGAGAGAGAGAGAGAGAGAGAAAGAGGAGAATGACGCGCGATTAAGCGAGCTTGAAGAGCGCGGGTTTGAGTCTAACTACGATTCAATTTGCCATGGCAATTTGTGTGATTCGCCGTATTAACTCGCAATATCGATGGTGTTTCTCTCTCGCGGTCGCGCTCGTTCTAACACCATGAAAACGTGAAAGCAGCTTCTTTCTCTCTCTCTTTTTCTCTGTGTTTCTGTTTTGTCGACTATCCCGAAGGGTGTCTGAGTGTTCTGTTGGAAACCTTTCGTAGTAGGAACAAGGCGAGGGCGCAATACGTGATCGCCATAAGTATCCTGACGAGAAGTCAAACGGAAACGACACCGTCAGATATACGTGGGGTGATTGATAAGTATCCGAAACGACATTACATCGCTGTTGCGTCGTTGACAAGTTTCGTCTTCCTACGAAAGAACAAATGTTCATTCAAACGCCGCCTTATTATCGCACGCAGTGTTCGTGCGCTACTTTTCTCCTTTTTTCGCTATTTCTCATCGTGTCTCTCTCTCTCTCTCTCTCTCCCTCCTTTCCTCCTATCTCTTCGTCACATTTTTCTCTCTATATATTTCCGGAAGATATCTCAGAGAGAAAAACGTAATTTCACACAAACCTAGAACGTGGGTCAGATTTCAACTTCCGCGGGACGAAAATGACATAATCCGCGCGTGTTAACAAACGTCGGAACCGATTTTGGCCCCAACTTAGAAGAGCTTCATGGAAATCCGAAGGTCGTAAAGGTTAAAAGGTTTTGCGGGGCTGATACGCGGTTGATGCGCTAAAGTTCTTCTGCTTATCGAGCGACATTACGAAACTCTAAAGTAGATTTTAGATTCCGATACCGACAAAGGGATAAAAAAGAAAAGAAGACTGACACGGGAGGGGGAGGAGATGAAGCATCAAGCTGAAGTGCAGACTTGATTCTTTGAGGTTTGAGAATCACTTTGTAACACAAGATTCAAACAAAAAAAAAATACGTCTGCGATCTAACTTGTAATATACTGTGTGTTCTAAGTTTTCTATTTCTTTTTTTTCCTTAAACGAAAGAAAACTTTTATAATCGCGCGAATGAGTCTCGGACCAGCGAGCGCAAAGTTTTTAATGGAATGTATACCGGAAACTGCGTGTATGTGTGTGTGTGTGTGTGGTCGAATTAAAATTAAATTACAAAGATCGGTTCGACACACAGCACTTTCCGTATTTCTGCGTGTTACAAAAGCGCCGCCAAACTGATAATCATTATATTTTTGCGATACATAAATTACTATTTCTCTTGCTAACCTGTAATTTCTCAATAATTTGACTTAATTCAATCGCGGGAACCGCTATCATTATTCTTCCTTCGCATCCGTTATTTAATACGTGGAAAAGTGTTATTAGATGTATATAATCATCTTTTGTGTTGTCAGAATCAAAGTTTATTACGGGTAATCTTTTCCAATTTTTTTCTGCTGCGCAAGTATAACTCAAAAATTTGCAAGCGCAATAATTTGCGAGCAAAAATAATAAAAACAGATGCAACGCAGTTGTGTGTAAACCTTACGAAATTTTTTTTTATTTTACCGCGGAAGACTAATAGATACAAAACATGTAATTGGAAATGTGCCGTTTTGCATGTGTTTTTTTTTATACTTGGAACGGATAAAAACATATTTATTTATGAACAAACACTAAGCACGGTTGTCAGGAGTTTGAAAAACATAACAATTATATATTTCAAATTCGTAAATACAAATGTAACCGTGTATTATCGCGTGTGTGAAATTGCAGGAAGCTCGCTTTCGATATTGTTATTAAATTTTAGTGACGTGTTGCGCGTTTGATATAAACAAAGATTGTTTTAACTCGCTATGTATACTTCGATTGCTCGATGTAGTATTTCTGATATGTTGCTGATATATTGTACAAAACAATTTGAGTTTTGAAATCCTACGCCTTTCTCCGTAACTTGAAATTACAAACAGACGTTTTACCGACAAACAAAATCACGACGAAACAAGACCGTAAACAATATCACTGTGTACGATTTAAGTTGAATGTCATGTTGTAACAGCACGCATAACGTTCGCGCGCGCTTTCTTCCATGCACTTGCAAGCTGCTGTGTCGCTCCGAAATATTGATATATACCGGAATGATATATATTTCACATATATGATAGAAAGAGAGAGAGAGAGCACGTGTAGATATATAAAATATATGTTTTAAAAATAAAAAATTAAGAATTTTCTCCAAATTTTAAATTAAACTTAATTACACACGTGTGTAATTGAATAAATTAATAAAAATATCAAATATTGCAAAAAAACCTAGATTGTTCGAAAACAATTGATCTTGTGAGGGAAAACAAAGTAAGTACACAAATTAATAAAAATATCACCTTGATAATATCATACTTTTCTACACTTTTCACCGAGCACTGTAACTCTATTCTGCATAAACAAAGCGCGGGAGCATTTGCAACGTTTCTAAATATAGTTTGGCTCACAAAACAATACCCGCGTTATATATCCCCGACAGATCATGCGTTACGACGGAAAGCGGTGTTTTCGCGTGTGCTTTCGCGGACGTTCGCAATGCAACTGCGGCGGCGAAATACGCGGCGCCGCTACGTGCGCCCAACGTGCGGGTCTCTCTCTGTGTGTATGTATATGAGAGAAACATCGCGGAGAGAAACGCGCGCGTCGCAGGATACCGTTTCCCAACTTCGTCGCGGAAAAACTCGATGATGCATCTTGCGCGATCATTCGAGGAACGCGCGTCGATTCAAAATGTGTGTTGTGTTAAGATTCGCGTGACATCGCCGCGAGAAAACTTAGTCTCTCCCTTCCGTGTTACAGACACACAAGTATGTATATTACATGCTCCCGAGAAAATATGTTCCCCAAAAATATAATAAGCGAAACTTGTGCGGAAAATTGCGAGAGATCGCGCGCGTCTTGCGGGAGAAGAATTCGCAATTTGTGGCGAAAAAATATTTTACGAGATTTGCCGGCAAAATTTTAATTGCCTTTCCTCTCGCTATCGAAAAGCGGGAAAGTTTGTGTTTAATTAACAATGTGTGTGTTATTGTGCGCAGATGTATATAATTATAAATACAACTCATTTGGCGATCGATAGAGTGACTGTCTCGATAATTTTCAATATTTGCGATATTTAATCCTCTGACCGAGAGAGGATGCGATTAAATCGCCAACGTGTGTTTTTAATTAGATCTTTACGCAAAAACACCGAGATTTCACTCGGAAACAAAAATCGAATGTGTTAAATAAATTGTTTTCTATTCTGTAAAGTACATATAAAAGAATAATAAAAATCCGTTTGTGGAAAATAAAAATATCCGACAAACTCCGGTATTGCAAAGTTTAATTGTTTTTCCACAAACCCCGTGCGGTGGTCTCGCATGCAAACAAAGACGCATTAAGATTTCTTTTTAAACGAAATGTATTTGCGATACGATGAAAGTGCACGCAAATGTGTTTGCGAATCGAAACAGTCGCACGGTGACGCCCCTACTGTGTGTAACGCCGTGCATTATTTTTGATGCGCCCGTTGTTGTTAGCGAAATGGCGCGAAAGAGGAGACAAAGTGCAGATGCGACCTCGTGATTTCAGTCGGCATGGCCGACAATTTTTCCATCCATTTTCGACGCCCTAAAATCGTGAAATACCGGCGGTCTGATGGATTTCGAAGAAAACAGCGAAAATATATGATCTGAGAGAGAGAGAGAGAGAAAGAGAAATCTACCGTGGCGCGGCGACGCGAGGATGGAAAATGGAAATGTTGGTGAAAACCTGGATATAATGTCGCGCACAATTTTACAACTAAAAGTCAATTACAAAAGTGGGTGTGAAATAATTCAGACCTGGTAATTCGACTTTTACGTTCGGTGATTTCGTTCGGAACTTTCCTTCTCGAACTTGCAGCTGAATCCTCTACTACTTTAATCGATTCAACTCTTCTGCCGCTCTTGTTACACACACATCACACACACATACACATCAGAGTTCTCACAATTGACATAAATTTACGGTTTCCCTGTCGCTTAACTCCCACGACACTCATAGCTCTTTCTCTTATTACTCTCTCTCTGAAAAATAATAACTATTAAAACTAAAAGAGAAGAGCTCTCTCACAAAATAAATCAATCGAAATTCCTCGATATTCTTAGCACGTCGGCGTGTAATTGTCGCTGATGAGAAATCAGTGAGCGTGCGCGCGCGCGCGCACACACACTTTCCTTTACACGTGCGACTGTGTTCGCAAATCAAGATACAAAGCAGAAGAGATTATTCCTATCGCGCGTTATTCGCGGTCGGCGGCGTGACACGACACGAACTAATCCGCGAATCCGAGTTTGAATAGTGCAGAAAAGCGGTGCATCACTTGGAATAATAAGCGAAATTGAATTGAGATGGAACAGAAGGAGAAATTGTATATATTTCTCAGCGCGGATTTAGCACTGAGATCACGAAAAACATCGCAACACAATTGTGTAAAACCGGGCGATATTGCAGTCGGTGGTGCGCGCAGATGTTGTTTCGAATTAATCGCACCTGCTTTTTAAATAACCAGTTTGAACTTTGCGAGGACCTACCTCGTCCGCGTGAATTCTCGTTTCGTTTTGTTTAGCAAAATAATGTTCAGATCTTTCTTGTGTAATTTTCTTAAACAGAAAAATATCTCACACACATGACGTCTGATTTGATTCGAAAAAAAAAATACATATATATATAAAGGTCGTTAATTTTGTTTCTGGAGAGGTTAAAGAGTGTCGCAAAATGCCGGAAATTGCGCGAGTAACACCTGCGACGAACTCGACCTGACAAAGGAAGAGGGAAAGAGGGGGAGAACTCTAATGAAAGTTTACAAAAAGAAAATGACAGAGTAGTATTCTTGCGGCGTATTTTAGTTAATTAAGAATGGTTCACAGGGCTTCTCTCTCTCTCTTTCTTTTGCCTTATTCCTTTTTCCTCTTCCTCTTCTATTTCTTTGCACAGACCCATTTGTATTCTTCTCGCGTTCTCCATTCAGCGACCGGTCATTTCGGCATATGGTTGTTATCTCCGCGTGTGAACGCACGTGATAATTCTGACCGGCGAACCAACACGAAGAACATAAGTGCTGTATGACGGACGTGATTTATTTTTACGAGAAAATAATTCAGCGGAAGATTCATCAAAGAAGAGAACGAATCGAATAAACGGGCGAAGATGATCGCGGACTCTTCGTGCCGTATCCGCACGTGAGAAGTGTCATTGCAAAACTAGCGAAAACTCCATCACACTCGTGCCCCATCAAATTCGTGATTTTTCCATGCGCGTCTAATTTTGCCAATTGAAACAAAAAACTATTCTGACCACCCATTTGTTAATTTGAACAGGATTCCTGTTTCTGCAATTATAGTTTGGGGCAAATGGTATAAAACTAGAATGTAAAGAACTCGGAAAATTTTGAAAAGTAGAAACCGCTGTTGTTTCGCGCGCAATGTGACGATCGCTCAATTAGAAAAGAATTGAATACCGATAATGCTTCATTATACCGAGCGCGCTTTTGTTATTCTCTTCATTCTCGTCTCTCGCTCTTCTTGTCGCACCTTTTCCGCGCGGGGCGGACATAACAGTAAAACAACGTGAAATTTTCTCTCTTTCTCTCTTTCTTTCTTCGCGCTACGCTTAACGTTTAAAGCTAAGTGCCATGCAATTTAGTCATAATAAAGGCTCCGAGAGCTCCGCGAGATCTTTGTAAGCGAAAAGTAATAAATGACGAAAGTCAGTAGCCAAGTTTATGACTTAGTGAATTTTTACGGAAGATATTCGATATATGATTACGCTATAAACTTGATGCCGCGCTTAAAACGTTCCTTCCATAAAACGTTCGACTTTCTCGCGCTTCGTTGACATATCGCGAGCGTGATGTGAAAATAATACGCGCGCGAGAGAAACAATAGGAAAAACTAATGTTCTTACCCTCTAAAGCTAAATGACCGAATGTTTTTCTCAATTCCCTGCAATTCGCTCTTGTATATCGCATATTCGTTAGAGATTTATCCGAATATCCATTTTGTTCCGCTTGAAGAGACGTTCTCCTTAAAGAAATCGGCAGGATGTAGCGGCGGCAATGTAAAGCATTGTGCGGTTATATATTGACGGTAAGAAACGCTCAACACACAGACACACACACACGTGCCTATGGGCAGCTCGTAAGTGGCTTTAAATCGCCTTTCGATTCCTCCGATCATTTTTTCCCACCCCACATCGCCGTTTGAGTGTGCGATGCACTTTGCATTATTCTTCCTCCCAGTTGATGTAATCTCAAAGCGTAGCTGCACACACGTGTTCATTTATTAATAACAACAATAATTCAAGTTTTACACCTGAGACTGACCGCGTGTCTGTGTACAAGTAGGAAAAGATATACGCGATGTAATAAATTTCTTACCTCACGTCTCCGTTTTGTATCAATTTATCTGTTTCGACACGTCTCGAATGTTTCAATTAAGAAAATGATACATTCGACGTGTGGATTTTAAACAGATTTTTCGCGGTCGAGATTACAAACGCGTTTATTAATTTCCCGCGATATTATGGTAATGACAAGCGCGAGGTGTGCGAGATTTAACATTTAATTTGATTTAAATCTATATATAAGAGGAATTTAATTTATAACGTTTGAATTTATACAAATATACAATTTTAAAAGCGAACTTCATAATTTAACGCGCTTTTTAAATTGTTTTCCAATTTATTTTTAAATAAATTGAAAAATTTACGAAACGTGTGTGAGTGTGTTCGCAATTTTACATGTTTGAATTTTTATACAAACGGCGATCTCCAAAAACAAAAAAACAAATGCGCAAAATTCGCTTCTGCGTAAAAATTTGACGAAACTCTCTGACGCACACGTCGAACGCACACATGTACGCGCGTAACAGAGATAAGTAAACGCGTCTCTTTGTGAGACGCGAGATTGTGGGCGTGAATTTTGTCGAAAAGAAGCGACACTTTATGTCTTTTAACGGTAAAGCGTCTCGCCTCGTTGATTCGTGCACACGCTCCCGATTACGGATTCCTCCGACCGCTGCCGGTTCAATTTCTGCAAGGTCTGATATGCCTCGTATAACACGGAGACGTGTGTGAGTTTGTGTGCATGTGTGTGTACATATCGAATTGTGGCGCAATGGCGACAGTAAGCTGTCAAACGAGATTGCTTCCGGAACGTCGAATCGTTTACCGCGAGAATTTGTGTCTCTTTCGAAAGATGACTACGATATTTTTACGGAATCAGTGAATCGTAGTCCAAGTTTGTTTTTTGCCAATTGCTCGCATCCTCGTATCTTCGCCAAGATACCCTCACAAACATCCGCACACGCGGAGAACGAAGAGACTAAGGTGATTATTGGTTTCATCGGGACGGAGTTTTCGATTTTTAACTTTCTCGATTGTTTGTGTTGCGTACACGTTGTTTTGTGTGTACACGCGCAATAATAAAGCAGACACATAGTCCTTGCCTTCCCTCGTTATTTTGTTTTGTTCTCATTTTCCGCTTGTGAATAAAAGTCGAGTATCTCCCGGCGACGGAAAATCTCCAGTCGCCTTAATAAAGTCCGTGGATGGAGCGAGAGTGGAGTGAGTTCTTGTTACACAGAACACGTCGAACGACAGCAGCGAGAATTTTGGCGGCAGAGCGTCAGAGAAGCGTATAGACGACGCTGTCACGATAGCAATCTGAAAAATGTCGATTATACGTGACGCACTCCATATCGCAGCTTTATACTCCGCGCGAACGTTCGAGAGACCGACAGGATACACCGTTAAATAGCGACGGCAGCCGATCGATAAACGTCAGTCTCATGCAAAATTATGTAAATCTTTTTCCGCGTGTGTGATGTGTGTACATATACTTTATGTATACATACGGTGTACATACCGCGACTGCCGGATCGTTCGGAAGGAAAAGGGAAGCGGAAATAAGGAACTAACGCTGTGCACACACGGAGTTGTGAGCTTCAACGCGCCCCCTCGGGGAAAGGAGGGGGTGAGAGAAGAACGTTGGTTATATATCGTAAAAATATAATATGCTGTCCATTGTAATGGAAGCCGTTGGGGTTCTAACGCGACATCGATTAGTATCCATTAAACCCTTGCAACGCGGACATATCGACGCCCTATGTATGACATAAACGTGAGAGAGGTTGTCATGGTTTCACGTTGGATGCTGGTCAATATATCAGGTAGTGAAATTGGTGCAGTTTCGGATCGGAGGCTCTTCCTCTCTCTTTCTCTCTATGCAAATTTTTCGATATTAATTCCCGTACCTTCTGATCTGTGAAGCAGAATCTTTTGTTCTCCTATATAAAAAAAATCCATGTGTACCGCGAAGTGCGCGTTTCGGAGTCGAATCTATCGCATCTATTGTTGCCTCTTTCCCGCGTTGCCGATTGGTTGGTTGATCGAGTCGAGTCGAGTGGAAATCGAATCGGTAAGATCGAGAGAGTAAATAATGACAAAAAAGCGATTTTGACAGTTCGTCGTACACGTAGAGACAATTAAAAACGTGACTATATAAAGTAAAATCACGTGACAGGAAAGAGTAGAAAAACAACACGTGACTATAATTTATAGTATATATAACATTAAATAATATATATTGTACATATAATTTATTATATACTTATAATATTATACTTTATATTGTATTACATGTATTATATACATACGACAGTAATGTCACTGACCTCCGCCGCGCGACCTTGGCGGAGTTACTGACCTCGGCCGCGCGGCCTTGGCGGGATCATTGACCTCGACCGCGCGGCCTTGGCGGGGTCATTGACCTCGGCCGCGCGGCCTTGGCG